>NC_034421.1:5964793-6070229 GCF_002078875.1 Numida meleagris
GACAGTGACTCCTCAAACTCTCTTTGCAAAAGGGACCAGTACAGCTGCTTGCTTGGATTTGGTTAAGCCCAATACCTGTTTTTTCATTCAAAGCTCACTGTAAAACATAAAATCACTGGGTTCTGCAAAATGGAGCAGGAAAATAGCGAGTGAGAAAGGGGAGCTGTCATCTCTGGTACCTCCTACTTCTAACAGAGTTTCTTTTAAACTCTTTCCAGCATAATCCTCCAAACTATGTGATCTTTGTCCCAGAGGAGCTGTGCTGTTTCTATGGAGTCCAGAAGATACTATCCATTTTCTCTTTGACTTTGTTTCAGGAGCTTCAAGTACTCAAGTAAAACAGCAAGGAAAGAGAGGTTGCACCAGTGGCGAGAATGGTGCATGTAACAATAGGTCTTGACTTTGCAATTCTCTACGCTTCCCACCCCACCGGGCACAAGTCAAAGACTGAAGATTAGCACCCGCCGGGCGCTCCCCTCCTTCCAAGTCCTCCCCCAACTTGTGGCAATAAAAGCTCAGCCTCGAATCAAAAGCTAAGCTTGCTGAGACTTCAAAACAGCTCACAGCCTGGGCACGCAGCCCAAACACCGCTCAGCAGTGTGCAGCCTGTGTACAGGTGCAAGAGCCTGTGCCTATCGCCAGGACAAACCCCACCAAGCCCTACAGGCACCTGTCTGAGGGTGGTGTGAAGCCATCGCTATGCACAGTGTGTCCATGCAGCAGGAGCCCTGCTCCTCTTCTGCCTCTCTCAGAGCTGGCCAGAAGGACAAGGTTCTCCATTAACACACTGGGTTCTTCCATTTGGGGATCTCCAAGTGGTGTGCAAGCTGTGAAGTTGGTTCTCTCAGCCCTTCTGCTAGACAGGAATTATTAACCGTATTTTACATGTAGGGGGTACTGAAAGGAGCATTAGGATCTTGTAAGCAAAGAGGGGTTTAAAGGTTTTGCTTGTCCATTTGAAAAACTAAGGGAAAAATCATTTGGGGCTGAATCAAAACCAGGCTTGTTGCTTTTTTAATCTTTTGGCAAATCACAAACTGAAAGAAAAGGTAGAATGGGTCATGTAAAATGTTGCATTTCAATCAAATTGAAACCATTCCTTTCACTGATTTCTTGAAAATGTCTTGGAACCACTTACGCAATTAAAGGAAAGCTTGAAACAAGAAATGAAACGGCGCTTTTTGAAAAATGTCAAAACAAGACCTTTGAGTGCTTTAGCAGAATTATCTCTTTGTTTTTTTTGAAAGCTAATCACTGGGCAAAATGATCAGAAATTCATTACACATTTCACTGTGATGGAATTTGCATTTTCCTTAAAAAAAAAAAAGATAGAGATTCAGAAAAAGAAAACAAATTTCTCTCCCGATGCATCCAGTCCAATGGAGAGACAGGAGCAGACGCTGAGCCCCACAAGGCCTCCCTCAGCCCCAGTCCTGCAGCTCTGACCCTTGTAAGCCACTCCACAAAGCAAATTAGTCTCATTAACTTTAATAGAGCACTCAACTGGAGTAAACAGCCCTTACACAGTCAAGTCTTCCTCGTACACAGGGAAACGTGCTCCATCCCTCTGCTAAGGGCCTCTGTCAGTTCCAGCAACTCATGTTTAGAAAAGCCACGGTTTGTTTAAGGACTCAATTATATTTAAACTACCAAGACTCATCTGTAGCATCAGTTTGGTCATTTTAAATCCATACTAAAGAATGAAGCTCTCATTTATTTGTTGCATTTAAGTGTGCAGAAGTGTTTTCCAGGTTCCATGGATGACTGAATTTGCACAGCTGCAACAGGAGAAAACCAAAATCTGAGGTACCAGAGAGGAGTTGTTATTTTTTTTTTCCCACCTGACTGCAAAACCAGCAGCACGAAACAAGACCACAGGGTGGCAATTAAAGTAATTACAAAAAAATTAGATCCCTCCTTCTTTTTCCCTCACATAATGGCAGGTCATTAAAGTTAATAGTCAGGATCACATTTGTACATGTCAGCAAAAAGTCATTGCAGCATCTTTCATCTCCGCTACTGCACGCAGCTTTCCTCCCATTCCTTCAGTCTCCGAGGGAGCAGTACGGTATGTCGGCTTCTGGGTTTGGGTTTTCTTCATTTTGCACCTGCTGCTGGGACTCACCAGCAAAGGCTTGGAGGTGCTAAACTGAGCCTGCTGGGATAGGAAAGCTTTCAAGTCCTCTGAATATTTCTATGTCAGGGAGGGATTTCTGTTAGATGTAACCCCGGAGACAACTCCATCTGCAGCCAGAGGTGGGTATTTAGTGGAGGAAGGGAAAAACCAGGCTGAAATGCCTCTGATGGTGGCACCCCAAGGAGGCAGGTTGTCCCCATGCCACCTGAGCTGGCTTCAGTCCATGACATCTCAGCATCATCGCTTCCTACCCAATAAACTTGCCTGTTCTTGTACAGGTCCTGTAGGGTTTCCCAAAAAGGATGGGATGGATTTATGGATAGTCTGTAGATGGAAACTTCACATGCCCCATGCAGGATCAGCCATGAAGGGAGGTATGCAAGGAAGACATTCTATTTCTGCTTTTTCCCTTGTGGTGCTGTAAGCCCAAACTAGATGTGAGAATAAATGAAGCATGGCTTTTGGATAACAGCTTCAAGTAAAGTCCATAGGTACGGCACCTACTGTGTTTATTTCTCACAGAAAAGTGTCAGTTATAGGCACAGACATGAATCTCATCGCCGTAAAACTGAATATATCAGAGGTGAGATAGTTGCAGTTCTCTTTCTTCTGCTCTTCTGTCCAAGGACAAAGTTTGCCTCTCTTCCCAGCTGGCATTTGGAGGAGGAAGACACAGACAACAGGGAATAATAATCGCTAACAAAGGAAAACTACTACATGCAGTGAACATGCAGAAAGTTTGCCAATTTTATAGCGGCAAATGATACCAATAAATACGTGGGCTCAGGGGAACCTGGTGTCACGAGGGAAGTTACAGGTTCCAAACCACCAGCTGCTCCGTTCGCTCTGGTATCAGAGCACGACCCGAACAAACAGGATTCTTGTTTTACATTTGATCCCGCAGAGATGGATAGTGTTTGCTGAACTCATCAGCGGGCCTCTCCCGACGGCGGAGCATGCCAGAGGCTGTTGAATGATTCAGGCTTGATGTGATCCTAGGAGAAAATTTCATTTCCCCATTTTTACACTGGAAGGTCTCTGAACTATTCCAGCTGTTTGGGAGTGGGAGGTCTTTGGGAATGATACACCCCAGCCACACTGCTTTTCCTCCCCACAGGTCTAAACCAGCGGTGATAGGACAGCATGGGCCTTTCTGGAAGGAGAATGGAAGAGGGTTCCTCTGTGGTCCTTCTGGGGAGAAATGTGCTGAGTGCTGGCAGGGAATGTCAGGAGCCCCTCTGCAGACATGCAACCTTTCCCCCATTAGGGGGATGATCTCATGGATTCACCAGCATGTTTGGTTTCAGTTGGGAGCCATCACCTCTCAGTTCCAAAACTCAAATGGCACAATGTCTTCCAGCCCAACCTGACTCATTGCAGGCAGCCATTGTAGCGGTCACTGCCCTCAGAGTCATTGTTGTAAAGCTCTGCTTGCACCCACCCAGCGATGGGTCCAGATCACATCTGGATCTGCGTTTTATCCTCTCTTCACACCTTGCAGAACATAGCATGTTTATTGCAGCCAAGACTCCTGCTTAGTTTTCAGTCTTCTGTATGTCTGCCTTGTGGCTTCCAGTGGCCCAAAAACTGCAAATAAAATATGCTGGAAATTCCCTAGCCTTGCCCTGTGCAGGTCTCAGTACCTCCCCTATCATTAGTCCTCCTTCGGCAAATTTCTATTGTGCATTTGATACTTTTATCTTTTAACAGTTTTCCTTTACATTTTTCATCTGCTAAATTGCATTTTTGTGGGCTTCTCTCTCTCTTTTTATTTTAGTTTACGTTATTTCTTTCCCTAGTGTAACTGTACTCTTAGGAAGATTTTAATTACCTTCCTTTAAAGCCAAATGACAAGTAGAGCATGTCATCTGTAGCTAAAGTATCACTTGAAAATGCAAAAGCCCCGGCTTTATCAGGCTTAAAAGCTTTCCTGGAATATGTTCAAAAACTGCTGACTGGGCAAGATTAAACATCGCAATGTTAAGTAAAAGATCTCCTCATGTGGTATTCTTTTATTCCCCCGGGTGATCAAGTTCAACTGCAATAGAGCCTTCAGGCCTTCTTCTAAAATATTATTGGGTTTTTCTTCTTCTTTGTGTGACAGGGAGAGGGGTTGGGGCTGTGGTGGTGAGAAGCTCAAAACAACAATCCCAAGAGCAGAGGGGAGCGGTGGAAGCGGTCAGGTGTGTCTGGAGCTGGGAAGGACAATAGAGAGCACCTGCAGAAACCCACGCTCGGTGTCCTAAGCAATCCCCTTGCGTGACCCAGGGATGGGCACAGGGAATGGCATGGCATGGGATGGCATGGCCTGGCATGGGAGCATGCTCCCATCACCAGGAAAGCCATGAGAACAAGGCGGCCACGTGCAGGCAGCACCAGGCAGGACCCTCACCCACCACCCTGGGGACCATCTTGGGTTTCCCTGGAGGCTTCAGAGTATGGGGGGCTCTGGATTTATGGTACCAGGTTTTTCTCCTCCCTGAACACGGCGGAATGATCCTGCCCTGGCAGCCAAGTGCTTGGAAAGGAGAGTGCTGGGATGTGGAGGGAAAACACTTAGGGCTTAAAAGGCACGTTGGGCTTCCAGGTCTGTCCAAATTGTCTCTGAAGAAATCCTCTGAGAGCTTGGATTACACATTTTTAATATGAACAGGAACCACCTGCCTGCAATCACACACATAAACTGTTGGTTACATCTCAATGGAAGAGCAGCTTGAATGCTTTTTACTGTAATGCTTAACCCACTGTGCATTTTAGAGCTTTATCTTCTTTTAATTGAAAACACACTTTTCAGCCATGCAATGTGCTCGCCTTTATCTCCCCGTCTCCCCAAGATGCAGGAGCAAACCCAGACCTTTGCAGAGGTCTCTGCTTGGTTTGAAGTCAGGGGATTTGGGATGGCAAAGGGAAGGGCAGGGCTGGGTGTGCAAGCATCACCCACGTCTCCTCCAGTGCAAGCACCGAGCTGCTACTCCCCATCTCCTCCCTCCCACAAGTCCCCAGTGCTGATGGAGGGAGTCCCCAGCCGGCCACCAACCACGCACAGTAAATCTCAAAAAGGCTTTTTTTGGCTTTTTTTTAGAGCCCCTCTCAAAACCCACTGACAAAAGGAAACAGGTGAACAAACAACAAGGGAGAGGCGGGGGTCTTGAAGGAGGATGCCCAGAAAGACTTTTATTTTTCTTTCTCCAGATTCACTGAACCTGATCAAGTCTCCTACTCGATCAGGTTCAAAAAAACAACACAGTCTTCCAGAATTTTTCCTCCCATTTTGGACAAACAGGCTGAGCCGTGCTTGTTGCCCCAGATTTTCACCAGCTGGGAAAATACAGCTCTCGGTTTTGAGCCAAGCAGCCAACATCAGAGTGTTTTGTTGCTGTTCCTTTTTTGTTATTGTTTTCCCAATCACGCAAATGCAACAGTTTTGCATCCTTGACCTGTGTGTATATAGCTGTGGTGTTTTAGCAGCTAGAATCACCTTTTGTCCTGGAGGGTTTCCATAGGGACTGAGCATTCCCTTCAATAAAGGGCTCCAAATGAATGTAGCCTTCTCAGGGATATCATACAACCAGGCCTGCAAAAGCCTTTTATTAGGACATTCACCTCTGATGGGATAATTTTACCTATCAGATCACATAATCTCTTCCCCTGATGTCGAGCCAGGAAATGGAAAAAGAGCAGTGGGGAGATTTCTGCCTCCCGAGCCAGGTTCTGCGTGATGACAGCCTCGATTACTTGGTCACAGCCTTCTCAAAAAATGAGTACTTCGAGCGCAGCCTGAAATCACAATGCACAATCGAACAATAGGTGGGGCAAGAAAGAGAGCAGTGCCCAGACGCTCGGAGATCAAATTATCGCCATTTAGTCTGTTCGTAAATGCTTTAGCGGGTTAGTTAGCTCGTGGGGTTCTCCGGGCTGGGAGTTATGGTGTCTTCTGCTGCTCCAGTAGTATTTGGTGCAAATGCTCATGATTGAAAATACGCAGAGGTTAAGAGGATTTAGGGGAAGAGGATGCGGATTAGCACGCAGCAAGCTGAAATGTAAGCCTTCCTCCGCTCTGACTTGTTAGCGCGTATCCTCTTTCCTCAGGTCGAGGAGGAATAGAATCACAGCGCAGAGCGAGGCTGCACAGCCTGCTGGAAGGTAATTAACACATACCTGGGTGCAAGAATAAATGATTTCCAGCCCAGAGGAAAGGGCTTTCTGCTACACCCTTTGGGTGCAAATCATCAGCCCCACAGAAACAAAGCTGCCCGATGCACTGCTGCAGGATGCAGGCCCAGCCAAAGACCTTCAGTAGGCAAACCTGACAGCGGAGCTGTGCTCTGCCCTGCTATCCTCCCCTCGTCGCAGCTCTCAGCAGAATTCAGGCTGAACCTCTCTGCTGAAATTTAAGCCCTCTCTTCTGTGCGTGTGGAGAACTGATCATTCCCTTTTTCTTTTGCAGCAGTTCTTGAAGATTGCTCTCATCTGCTTTTCCAGTTTTCTCTTCCTGAGGCCAAACCACGTCTCCTCACCCTTTCTCCATCAGGCTGTGACTCATGCTCAGCTGGTGGCCCAGCAGACTCTCCTCTGAAGGAGCACAGCCTGCCCACTGCTTTGCATCCCATCCCCTCCATTTACCCATCGTTATCCCTGTACTTTCTCACCTGCAAATCTAGTCAGCGTACTCTAGGTTAGGGCATCCTGGTTGTTAATTGGAAGAATAAATAGCACCACATCTTGGCCAGATTTCCTACGCCCATTGGATCCAGCTTCCTTTTCCAGGTGAGCCACCACCAACTTCTCCCGAGTTGCCCATTTCACAACCAAAGTTCTGGTTTAGCAAGGCCAGACAGCAAAGTCTTGTACATCCACTAACAAATGAAATTAAGTCCAATGGAAGTAATCTGCCTCGTGCTGCCACTTCTGTCACTGCACCTGAATAACTCAGCTTTTGGAAGACAAAATATTTCCCTTCCAGAATGTTATTGTTTTGTTGGAAATCAGAGGCTCACACTAAAATGTCACCATTGTTCTTCCCAAGTAACTCCTATGCTTGCACGGCGTATCAGCTGCAATCACAGAGCTGCTTGTCAAAACATCAGTTGTATTCTCTCCAGTCTATCTAGAAAGGCTGGGTTCTATTCTTCCACTTTTTATCATCAAAAAAGAAAAAGGCACTTTGGTGATGGTGTGAAATTAGCACTCTGGTTGCAGAGTTTGAGTATGAAGGAGAAAGAGCTAGGAAAACTTCTTGTTCGGTTTAAGGCAGAGGGGCCAGCCCTCCTCGTCCGTGAGCCACAATGCAAACTCTCCAGCACAGCAGGAGCCATGAGGTGCACATCACGTATGGCAAAGCCCTACAGGGAAAGGGCTTGGGGCAGCAGAAGGATTAAAGTCTGGGGAAGCAGAAAGGAGAACCATGAAGAACAGCCCTGATGGAGACTGATTCACTGACCCTGGGTGGGGTCTGGGTCATGCCCTGAATTCAAAGATATTGCTCCAAACTGAGAGGAGTGCCACTGGATGTGAAATGCTGGTTTATCACTTGTGCTCAGCTGAAGGAAGCCCTCACCTTCACAGTAAAGCTCTATTTATAGGAATTCAAGAGGTGGGGGACAGAGGCTCTCTTTGTGCTTACCAAGGGACGATAATTTCTGGGAATTCCGCCTTCCCCTCACCCTTCAGTGTTTGCCCTACAAGTTCATTATTCATTTATTATGGGGAAGCGAGGCGAGGCAAAGGCATGCAGTCCGCTGACAAGTCACCTCCTCGGGTATTTTCTGACCGGAGCAGGAAGTTGCAGCTGGGTCGGTAACAAAGACATCTTCCCTTTGATTTCTCCCCTGAGCTGTTCCCCGCAGCCTCAGCTTGCTGCCTCAGTGTTGATCTGCTATTTCACCTCCACGGCAAGCCTTCCTCCAGAATATTCCTACATGAAAGAGGAGGAAAACCCACACGGGACATGATTCTCTTAAAGCCAGACAGGGCCATTACGATCGTCAAGTCTGACTTCACACATAATACAGGACATACCTTTCTGCACCAAGCTTATAGCTCCTCTGTGAGCTGGAGCAGATCTCGTCAAAAAACACCTGGGGTTAAAGGCTTCAAGCATCGTGGAATCTGTAGCACACCTCCATAATTCTATGCTCACTCCTACTGGGGTCTGCATCTTGGGATTCCTGGAGAGGGCAAGGACAGAAGGCAGGCACTGACCCTTGCTCCTGCGCATCAGGAACATTTAAATCAGCTGAAGGGCAAAGAGGCAGCCTCCGTTCCTGGAAAGATGAGAAGATTGGGCTCATTGCTAAGTCTCATATCACTGATCACACAAAAACAGCCGTCTGAGCTGTTAGCAAATTAATCCCTTAGAAAAAAGAGCACACTTCTGAACTTCAGTGTTTAAGAAAACTCCGTGGTTTTGGAAGGACCAGAACAACGTGAGGCTATTTCCCATGGTGGAAGTGCCACCGTGGCTCTCCCGGTGCCAGGCTGTCCAACCAGCCCCTCTGAACCTGCCCAAAACCAGCCACAGGTTGGGGCAGCATCCCATCCATCCCAACCATGCGCATCCCACCATGGCTTATCGCCTCCTCCCATGCAGCATTGCAGAGCTGCACCGGGTGCCAGGAGGGTGCCGGGGGCTATCTGCTGGTTCCTGGCAGAGGTTGGAGCATCTGCTCCGCTGACCCAGTAATCAGAGCAGCCACTCTCCCCCCTTCGCCAGCTGGGCCATGTTATGATCCTGACTGCAAATAAAGACGGCAAGAAAGCAGAAGAAGGGCTGTCAGGCTGGTAGATAACCCGGCCACCGTTCCCAGGCAGATTCCCCCAGTATCAGGCCCAAGAGAGGCAGATGCCCCTCTCCTGAGGGGTTCAAAGTTCAGGCTTATTAGTGCAGGCTGAGTGAGAGCTAATCAGGGCGGAAGGGCTGATGTCAGAGCCCCGCTCACCCTGCCTGCTTCCCACACAGCAACATGGCCATTAATTAGCTCCTTGATGAACTAAGTCATCTTTCAAGTGAAACAGTCTCTGCAGAAGCTGAAGCACGGTGTTCAGTGGCAATAAACACACTAGCTTCACCAGCATTGGGATTTGAACCTGGGGAGAAGCCAAGCAGCAAAGCATTTCCCACTGCTTGTACAGAGCTACATTAACAGCACACAAATGCTAAGGACGGACCAAGGTCCCCCCTTTGGAAAAGGTTTTACTGCTTTGAAAATCATTACTGAGAGCTGGCATGGTCAAGCAGTCCAGCCCATAATAGCTTAATCCAAAAAGGGCTGCTGAAATGCACCGTTTCAGCTCTGTCCAGCTGGGTCCTTGTGCTGCATTCGTCACGGTGGTATTGGATGGCAGAGCAAGACAGGGACATGGGGAGAGGGGGCAGAGCCCGGGCTCCCAGACATCTGCCACACAGACCATGCACAGTCAGTTGGGAGAAGCCAAAATCCCAAATCCATTGCACAGACAAACACTTCGGCAGCCTCGACCTTGCTTTGCTTACACTCCTCAGCCTATGCATCCCCTGCAGCCAGGTTCATGCCCAATGAGACAGCTTTCTGCCAGCACCTTCCCAGCCCTGGGGACATGCCAAGCCCTGAGTCTGGTAGGACTCCAAGCAGGCTCTTGGATGTTAAATCTGTGCAGAGGGGAAGGGCTGCCCCTCGCCGGGTGCAGATGGCCAACTGCACCCGCACATTCCAGGCTGAATTCAATTTTCTGCTCTTCACCCAAGGCCCTGGAGAGCAGCAGCTGCCTCAGACTGCACCTAAGATGCATATAAATAGAGGCATAATACCTTATTATAAAGGAATGCATGCCTAAGTAGGAGATACAGTTACCTTCGAAGGAGGAAGGGGGAGGAGGTGAAATGCAGCACAGAGGAAGGAAAAGCAAGCTGACAGAGATCTAGATTGACTTACAGTAACGAGATGCTGTCAAGATGAAAAATCACATTGCCCCCCCTCCCTCGTGCTGCAGTAAAAGCAGGGGCTGGGCTCTGGCACCTTGTGCTGGGGGAGGACATGTGTTTGCCCCTGAGATGCTGGAAAGTGAGGATGAGTCCCTGGTCCATCCCCAGCTGCATGGCACAATGCAAGGAGCCTCTGCAGCATGGGGAACCCTGGACAGTGCCACCTCTGCTCTACAGTGCTTGAGCCCAGGTTTTAATTGAGGGGCTGCAAGCTGTTTTGGGCACTGGCTTGGCCCTCCTGGTGCATCCCTGGGCACTGCTCAGCTGTGTGTCCCGCAGTACATTGTGCCCGCATCAACATGTGCATGGGGCTCATGGAGAGCACCAGGCTGAGCGACTTGGCAGCACCCACACAAAGCAGGTCCCCCCCAGCCTGTTCTCTGCACAGTTTTGGGACAATCCTGCCTCCCACTTGCAGCCAGCAATTGCAGGCAGACTTCAGGGCTCTGCCTCCAGAGCTGGCAGACATCTTGTGGACATAAACCATCACCAGGGAGCACCACCCGGCCAAGGACAGCCAAGCCAGAGCTTCCTGGCCCTGTGCTCCTTCCAACCCAGCAGCTTTTAAGGACGTTTTTTTAAAGGGTTTTTTCCCGCGGAGCCCTCACCATGCCCCGGCGCACCGCATGCATGGCTGCACCGAATGGGTCCGGCTTGCCAACGCTCTGCTTTGATCTTCCCAGCCTGGGATGTGATGTAACACCTGCAGAATTATACAGTAATGAGAGAAAAGAAAGCTTCTGGCAAAGAAAAGGCACCAAAAACAGAGGGTGGGAACCCATCCGACCGCCCCAGCTCGGCACAGCACGTTGCATGGCTCGGGGTTGTGCGGTTGGTTGGCAGATGGATTTTTTAAAGTGGTTTTGTTTGTTTTTCAAGGCACAACCCATCACCCTGGCTCTGCACTGTTGCTTGCCCTTCCCACAGTGGGCAAAGGGGAGGAAGGGGCAGCCCCATGGCCGTGCCCACGCAGTCCCTGGCACCGCTCAGTCCTCTGGCCAGCGTCTGAGGTTTCCTAGCAATGCTATGTGCTACCTCAGACCAAAGAAAACACATTAGAAGAGCATCCACTTTAGAACAAGGACAAAAACCAGTGCCAGAAACCATGGAAACCCCAGAGAAAACAACTGAAATTCATGTTTATGCGTGGCTCCCGGTAGCTGCAGAAATTGTATTCCCACATGAAAGCGGCCCCACAGCAGCCACCGAGCGGGCAGAGAGCCCGTCCCACTGCCACCTGCCTGGTCCCTGCTCCTGGACGCCAGGAGAGAGGGGGAACATGAAGCTCTGTGCCCATTGGTTAATGCTGGCAAAGTACTTGGTGCTTGAAGCTGAAGCAAAAAAAAAAAAAACGATCTTTGAAGAGATTACTCAGCAAATTCAGGTAGCAGCAGCTCTGGGTTACATGAGGACTGGCCCTGTGAAATGACATGGGAGCAGGATCTGGTCTAGCTTAGCCTGTAGCATTTACACATTTTGGAACTGCTGCCCGGGGAGGTGGTGGAGTCACTGTCCCTGGAGGTGTTCAGGGACTGCGGAGATGCGGCACTGAGGGACATGGTCAGTGGGCATGGTGGGGTGGGCTAGGGTTGGACTTGGAGATCTGAGAGGGCGGTTCCAATCTTAATGATTCTATGATTCTACACATTGGAATAAAGCACTGATGGAAAATGCACCCAAGACCTTTATCAAGTGCATCAGGGAGGTAAAGCAAACTTACAGCTTGAACCCTGGCAGAGCAGTGGGTCCTTGCTCCCTCGCACCAATTTTGGATTAATCCCAGCCCTCCAGCCCAAATATTTCTCTGTCTCCAGCAGTAGATCGAGATCACTGCCAGCAGAGACATACAAATCTCTGCCGCTGAGGACGTGGCCCCAGCTGATGGAAGAAAAGGTTGTGAACATGGTTTGTCTTTGGGCTTTGGCTTTCAGGGCAAGGAGTTGGTTTTCATGTTAAGAATTCTTCCATTTCTGATGATTTGTGACAAGCATAATCCCATACTAATTAGATTTTGGTGCATGTGTTGAAAGCACACTGCACATTTAGATCAGTTGGGGTTTATGGAGGCTCTTGCTTGTTCTGCACAATTGTTTCAAAATTAATCCTTGGAAGCCAGTAAGCTCAGACCAGATAGGGCAACCAGAAACCCAACCAAAAAATACATAAATAAAATCACTTCTCGTTTTCTACTTCTCCTGATCTAGCAGGGCAGTAGGCAGGTTACGATTTCTGACATTACACTAACGCTCAAAAATGTCCCAAGCTGTCTGCTTTCATTGCATCAGTGATATCAGCTGTGTTGACCTGCTCTTAGAGAGTTTTAATTCTGTTTGCTCTTGGCTAAACTCCATTCCTAATCCTATTTTCACCCATTTCTATCCAATTTAATACAGCTTCTGTAAGTCAAAATTAATTACTCCATGAGCTCTTCCCAGCCCTGTGGTCTGAAGGAATAATAGAGAAATCCTTCCTCGCCATTAACGGCACCTCATGGCTGCTCTCCTCCAGGAGAGCTCAGAGACGGAATGGGAGTTGCACATAAAAATCCTCACTCTTTGCTCCTTTGTGCCATTAGTATTTCATCATCACAGCTCCCTCCTTGGTCAGTCTCCGTGTGCCCATTTGCTCATTATGAGATGGTTGTGCCCATGTTCTCCTGGGGCAAAGAAATAAGTCAGCACCTCCAGGTCATCTTCTCCCTTTTCCTTCACCCCTCAGAAATATTTCATTCGCCTTCCATTTCCAGTATTAATTACTCCTTCTGTCCAACTTTGCCAATGGGGCTCCCAAGGGGAGGAAGGATGGTTGTCTGGTCACACGCATCTCATGCTTCGCGAGACCAGGCTCTGCTTTATGACTTCCTCACCTAGATGTTGAGTTTGTTCTTTACAGGGTTGCCATAGGTTTGAGCTAACTGAGACCCACAAAGCATCCAGAAGATTTAAAGAATTCCTAGTAAACCCTAGAATAATAATTTTATCCCATTTCTTTGGCATCTAGGAACTCTCCCATGCCCATAATGGATATTCTTAATTTTGTTTGTAATTATTTTATCCTCTCTGCATTCTCACATCCTTCTTATTTGTCGTCTTCTACGTACAGATAGGGATCCAGGAGGGTACCACATTCTTAGGGACATCGGAGACTCTCCATGCCTTCAGAAGGGAAAGTATTGCTCTGTGAGCAATCTGTTTCAGAAAGGGAAAATTAATGACCATCAGAGCAATAAGCCAGTGAAAAAGAAATGAGATGTTTGTGTCTTTGTATCTGTGCACACCCAGCAACCAGTCTGGCCCAGGCAGTTCCCAGTGCTGCTGCATTTCAGAGCTAATTGCCCTCATTGGAAGGAGGACAGTACAGAGCTCCAGGAGGAAATGTCAAGGGCAGAGTAGCCAGCTTCTCTGCCAGGATGATGCAGAGGGGAAATTTCCTCCCCAGGGTTCAGTAAATTGTATGTAGAGGGTAATCAGGGTCCTCCAGTAAAACTCAAACGGATTCTCCCAGGAAGTGGAATGAACCACTCAGTGGCATCAGTGAGAATCATACAGGGTTAAAGACATCCAGCCAATAAAGAAAGTTTGCTTTTTCTATGTCAGACAAGAAAATAAACACAGAGTATAATAAAGCAAGGAGTTTGCTTTCATATAGGATTAAACCATTCATGCTGGCCCATGCTCTGAAGCAGAGGTTAAAATCCAGTTACAGAAAATGTTAATAGTAATGCAAAAATCTGCATGGTTAAAAAGATCCGAGAGAAGATGCAGTTCTGCAGTGTTCAGGTTTGCTGCTGCAATGCTCAGACATCCCTGGTTCATTGGGCGTTTGGGAAAATATTTGCTTGTCTTCTTTCTTAATCATCTTTAACGCACATGTTATATTTTTGTTAGAAGATTTTGCATGCTTCAGAGTATGTTTTCCTTCTGGTTTTTAGAGCAACAAAATAGCACTGTGGATATTAGGCAATTGCCAAAAACTTGATCTGAATATCTGCAGCAGCAGCACAGTAGTTAGGTGATTCTTATGAGCAGCACACAACTTTAAATTGCTCTGAAACAATTGCTCTAAGCTTTTGCAAAAAGAAAGGACTTCTTTATGCAACCTATGAATGTCCTGCAGCTAACTCTAACAGGGACAGACACTCAGCCTGAGCAACTGCAGTGTCCCAGGTATCTATGGAAGCATGTTTGCAAGCTCGAAAGAACCATTTTCCCATAACATTATGCTAATTCAGGTAAACAAATTGAAAATGGAAGCTTTTTAAAAATTAACTTTGTTTCCATCACTTCATTTCTATCATTTACGCTGCGTGGTGCTCCTTTTAGCCTCAGTAAATTGTTCCTCTTTCAGTTTCTCAGCAATTAGCACATGGGTGCTGTTAGGCAGGAGGTTGTTTTAGGATTTGCTTATCACAAAGCAGTGAGACAGGAACAAGTGGAAGAGTACTGTGAGGCGTTGTGCCTTTCCTGAGTGCCAGGTTTGTAGAGAAAATAAGAACATACTGTTGCTGTTTCTTAATAGCATTACCCGTGTAGCTTAAACAGAAGTTCAGTTTGCAGAGCTGACATATTCTGTGCGGGACCAGCCAAAAAATTATGTCCCTTCATCATGAAGAATGTCAAGGTTTCGTAACTCCTTTTAATCCCCACCAAGGTTTTTGGAAACTATTTGTGAAAAAAAAAAAAAAGAAAAAAAAAAAAAACAACCCACAAAGAAGAGAAAGACCCGAAATGACCCACCCACGCCACAGGCCAGTGGCTTGCTTGGTGGTAGAGCATCTCCCAGGGGAAGGCAAGGCCAGAGCTGCTTGTTGTAGTTCATCTGCTAGCAGGAGAAACGAAGACATGCAAGTGCTAAAACACGGCCAGCACAAAGGTACTCTTTCATTCCTGGGAGCCATCATCTTCAAGTAATTAACTGGGGATTAGTAAGAAATGATGCCCAAACAAATGAGAGACGGAAGGGCAAGAAATTATATTCCTTTCTTGAACGTTGCATTATATGGAGCACTGCCAGTGCAAACAGCAAGGAGAACAGAGCGTTATGTCTTCCAAATAATAAAAAAATGAGATTGGCAATTACAGCTGCATGGTTATTTTCAAGACAAAGCATCTCGGGGGTAGGCAGTGCTCTGCCTGCACCCTGGCATGGTCCTCAGCCTCTGCCAAACTTCCTGGGGTTTAGCGGCACCCTGCCCCTGGTAGGAAGCTGGAGTGGTTTGCATGGAGCTCACGACAGCTCCTGAGGCTGTAAATCAGGGGCTGTGTCAACAGTGTGTCAGCAGCGTGAAGGAATACCACTGCTCCTCATGCGAGGTTTCCTTTCAACAATCTCCTTCTTTCATTCACTTTTTGACTGATGCATGGCTCAGGAAGCAAGCACAGGAGCAGAGCAGCTGCTGGTTACAAAACTGCATCTACAGCAGTGGGGGAGTTTTGTCCCACAGAGCAAGGTGCTGCATCTGCTGGATGCCAACACCGGGCTTTCCAGCGTGAGGATGGACAGCCCAAACCCCACACTGGTGCTGCCCTCTTGGTGCAAAGCTGGTCCTGAGCTCTCCCATGGAGCTGCAAGCCCAGCATGGAGCCCCTGACTAATGCCTGAGCATCCCTGCAAAAATCCCAACCCAGCTCTCAATTTACCGTGTGGCTCCCGCAGAACCTTCACATGGTGCACCAGCTGCAGTCAAACCCAACAGGTCGTGTCTGTGCTGCTCCTGCTGCTGTTGCCCCGATAAACCATAGAATCATAGAATTACAGACTCATTAAGGAAAACACCTCCAAGGTCAGCAAGTCCAACTCTAACCCATCCCTACCATGCCCACCAAACCATGTCCCCAAGTGCCCCATCTCCACGGCTCTTGAAAACCTGAATTTGCACTGTTTGGAGCAGCTCTTATGAGCTGCTATTGAGGAACCCAATGCAGCAGCTGCCTTGCAGTGTGCTGGCAGTGCAGGGAGTCCACCTCATCGTGAACCCATGTGGAGGAAAAAAAGTGGCAAGCCGTATAACCTGGGAGCAGTAATTGAGCACGTGTCAAACAGCTTTACAACCATGCCACGCTAGGAAGCCAATAAAAGGACAAAACACAATCACTGCACTATGATTAAGAATCTAACATTTAAATGAGGCGCATCATCTGTTTGTGTTAAATGTGTTTGATTTAATTTGTTATTGTACACTTATTAAATAAATCAGCTTTATTGAATTTGCTATGCTGGTGGCATGCTGAATAGAAGTGAATAGGAGAGAAGGGTCTGGAATTTTCTTTTTAAGTCAACAAATGCTCTGTTTGCTTGCAGCAGCACTCAAGAAAATTAATTCCAGTTAATTAAAGATGTGAATTTAGAGCAGATCAGTTCAGCCACCCTAAAACTCCTCGCAGAGCATTTCATTCAGAATTCAAGCGCCGTTGATTCAGCTCAGCTTGATTCACTGGCTGTGTGATGCAAGAAATTGAATCAAGGCCATTTTAAATCTGAATGAATGAATGTCAGCACCAGCCCTTCTAGGGGGTTAATTTTCTCCCAGTGTTTCCCCCGAGCATCTCAGTGCAGCACAGGGAGCCACCAGCCCAATGGGATGCTCCAGCAGCAATGCCCTGGGTGGGGATTGGCCCCAGTGGTGCTGCCCTCCCAGTGCTGACTGCTGTGGAAACACAATATTTCAGTTCACTGTGGTGGGAGATCCAGTGCAGAGCTATTAATGCAGAGCAGCTGGGGAGTTCTCCTACAAGCATCAGCTGCTGGGCAGACCGCAGATCTCTGAGCACAGTGGCATCCATCACCCAGCCATCAGCTTGTCACCCGCACCACAGACAGGCATCCTCCATTGCTCCCAGTGCCCCCAGGTGTGAGGTCAGTGATGTCCACCCAGCATTCGCATACCCAAACACGCCCCGGTATGGAACATCATGAAAAATGTCATCATGAGCCTTGGTCTTTTCCTGGTTCCCCTCCCTCCCTGCACACAGTCAAGCAATACCTGCTCATGTCACCGAGCAGCCAGGGAAGCTTCAAGGCCCTTGTGCCATCTGCTGCCATGGGATGAGCAGCGCGGAGCCTCCTGCCATCCCATCACCTCCGCACACTGCTCCTCGGAGGAAGGCGAAATTCCTGCCTCGGGACCGGCGCCGCCGTGCCAGAACTCCACTGACCTCTGTAACCACACAAGATTTAGTGGTTACTTTATTTCAGCTGTAATGAGGCTTTGTAAACCGCTAAAAGCCAAATGTTTTCTTCTCCTTTAACTCTTGGTGGATCGCACAAAATAAATAACAGAACAGACACGCTGCCTGTGCAACGACCTGCACACTGGTTCCCAATTACCCTGTGTTTAAAGGGGGCGAGGTGGAGGGATGGGAGCAGGTGGGTGCTGAGCGAGGGGCTGGGTGCAGGCAGTGGCCCCAGCCTCACGTAACACCAGGCATGGGGATGGCTGCCACTGCACTGCAGAGTGCTCAGTGAGTGCCTGGAACAACAGGAGATCTCCCCCAGTCTCTTGCAGGTCAACAACACCTACTTGGAGCACAGAAGACAGATGTTGACTAATGAATACAGCTGAAACTGTTGTTACTGGACATGTTTTTAAGGTGAAATGCTCCTTCTTTAAATGTACTCCTTATTCCAGCCTCTGCTTTGCTGCAGCCTAATATAGATGGTGATGATCAAACGCACTGATGTACCAGCACTGTGTAATGGACTGCTCCACCCTCTGCTGCTAACAAAAAAAGCTCATCCCATTTCTGTGCTTTGCAACAGGTGTCCAGATCTCTGGCATTCCCATACCTGCAAGGGCAGCTGGCGCAGTGATGCTGGGGTGCAACAGCAGGGCTGGGAGTGGGGCTGTCCCCAGCACACCTCCATGCCATCATCACTGGGAACGAGGGGGCCATGCAGGATTCAGCCTGTGTGACCCAATTAATTTGGAACAACTGGAAACATCTTTCTCCAGGTTTAATTTGCTGCATGAGTGGATACCGCCTGTGTGATGATTTAACGTGGGACAGGGGCAGGGCCCTAGGCAAGAGCGTGGCACCAAGTCACTGAAATGAAGGCTCTTGTTGAGGTCCTTTCCCCATTGCTGGGAGCAAAGGGGCACCCTGCTGCCCACCTTAGCACAGCCACATGCCCCAAGCCATGCCTGCTGTCAGCCAGGAGAGGCTGCTCACCACGTGGAGAGTTAATTCATCAGAAAGCACTATTTTCTGCCAACAAGGCAACTGCAAAGAATTGTGCCCACTCTTCTCATCAGATGAACTCAGCTGCACTGAATTGGGAGCAGCCCTTTGGGGTGAAGTCAGGAGTCTACAGAAGGTGAACTGAAAGTCAGGAATGCTGGATTCAGCTCCCAGCTTGGCCTCCAGTAAATAATAACAAAGGAGTAACAAGCTTCAATCGGGAGACCGATCTGCTCGTGCTCGGAGAAGATCAAGAAGTTCCATTAAATTCACCTGGTGGGTATTTTGCGCCCAACCCCTCTGCCCGACCAACGCCACACAGTAAACTGTGGCTGCAACAAGGGCTGCTTTCAAAGTGTTGGAGGGGTTCCGTGGATTTTTTCAAGCGCACCTTCTCTTTGTTCATTTTCTGATAAACTAATCCAGCTTGATATTCTAGTTTTTGTTACAGCTGTGACCTTTTCTGTTCTAATTCATATACACAAGCCTAAGCATTTTGGCATCTGTTACGCTATTTGCTGTAACAATAATCTTGCATCAGTAAGTTCCACAAGTTTATAACCTATTGTACAGCAACAGTTTTATTTAAACAGATAAACTCAGATTCTCACCTGCAGTAAGTTGGACTGAAGTCAATTCATGCCATCAAAAGAGCTGGCCCAAAGCTTTAATTTCATCAAAGGCCTCTTTGATCTTCTATTAGAGGAAAGGGAAAATAGATGCACTTTATAACTAGAGGGGGTTATGCCACAAGTTTTATCTTCTTCTGTCTCTTAATCTTCCAAAGTGTAACCATGCTGTCCCTTTTGATTCTTCCTGGTTACAGGGTCCCACTGGTGACTCTGCTTTGCATTGGCCCTCAGAACAAGGCTGAGGAATCATCTCTCTGACTTGAACCTGAAGAACAGATCTGTGTTGGGTTATTTGCTCCCAGAGGACAAGCCACCTACACATTGCAAACATGTTTTAGGAAAGGCAGCAATTAACTTCGCACCTGCAGGGTGCCTTGCAGGTCTCAGTGTCGAGTGCAAGACAGATTCTGCTATGAAGATTCCACTAGGTGGACCCGATCTTACTCAACCGTACTGCTCTCAGGTTAAGGAAGGACATTATCCTGTCATTTGCTCATGTTACCAGGAAGAAACACCTTCTCAGCCCCTCACACCAAACAAAGGCATCACTGTATGACAGTCAGCCATGTTCTCCTTCTCATCTTCCTCTTTAGTCCCTCCCTTGACCTCCCCATGATCCCTCAGATAAACCAGTTTCATCCCATGGAACAGCCCTACTGCAGCCAAACAAATTTCCTTTCCATATTGCCAATGTAATTGCTCTGTGAGATGGTACTTGGGTTGAACAAGACCTGGAAAGGCTTCTGGAAAGGCACTCTCATGCCTCCATTGTTGAGTGGGCCAGGGAACGCCATATAAGAAGACAATTTTCCAGTTATACTCCTGGTTTTTATACATTTTTTTGTGTGTGGAAGATCAGCCTGTTCTACTGAAAGGGTCTGAAATCTCGAACTAGGTCAATGTGCAATGACTGCATCATTGGATTGCCACCTAGGTGATATCCATCTCACCAAGGACAAAGCCAAGCTGCCTATGCAGGGCTCTGAGCTATCATCTGAAGCTGATCGCTTTCTGTCTCCACCAAGCAGATCTGGAGCTGAAGCCCAGGCTGCAACGGATGTGCAGCTTGCCTTGGAGCTGCAGGAATCCCCACGCTGAGCTTGAGTGAGGAATTTAATCGGGTCGGGTCTCCCTCGTCTTCAGCAGGCTCGGGCCAACTGCTTGAGAAGAAAGTGCCAGGGGCCAGCATACCCAAAAGGGAAGTCTTGTCCCTACCCCCATTAATTAGAGCTTTGCAGAGCACTGAAGCATGAGGATGTAAAACAAAGCACTGTTCCAGCTTAATTCCCTGATAGCTCAGGATCACCTGCTATGCCACAAGGCACCGGTGAGCCCACCAGCAGCTGTACAGCAAGTTATGGGTAGCTCTTAAATGTTAAAGCATCCCTACAAACAGAAAAGCTATAAAAGTTGTATTTCCAGTCCTCCACCAGGACGTCCTCTGCCTGGGTGCCTTTAAGCCATGTTCTTTATTGAAATGCAAGAAGAAAAAGGAAAAAAAGGAAAAACAAAACAAAACAAAACAAAACAAAAGCCCCTAGCTTTTAATTTGGATATTCTGTGCTGAGATTTGCTCTATTTCAGGAAGAGGGCACTGGGCTCTCTTCCACTTCATGCCCACAAATGGATGTGCCTCTAGAAGGCTCTGTCAGTGGGGACAGGCCAGAGGTTTCCAGATGCACTGAAATTGATGCCTGGCACTAATGCTGAGCTGCAGCCTTACCCTGCAGAATCCCAAGGACACAGTAGAGGAAGTGCTTATGGTCATCACACCCAGGCGGGCTTGGTTCTCCCTGCAGGACTGTGTAGGTGGGTGAGAAGCACCTTGGACAGTGGGTACAGCCCCATGGCCAACAAGGGAACGAAGATGAAATCCCAGAGCCCATGAGGACCGTGGCCTCCATGCCTTGCACAAGGGTTTGTCTGCAGGAGAACCCTGCTCTTACATGTACATAAATTAGCCAAGCCTGATCCCAACTCTACTGGCAGACCCAGTGCTAATGCAGCTTTGTCAAACCAGCTCATGCTATCAACCCTGTACTCTACACTCTACATTCTTTTGAACACATTAAGCTGAAGTTTCATCTCCGGAGAGAAAAGAAGTGAAGTCAAGCTTAGTTAATTCATTTTAACTAACCTTGACATAAGTCTGACTTTTTCTTTGTCTAGACAACAGCAAGAATGGACTTGTTCATGGAGTGTGACACCATTGCCAGGCATACACCTGGAGCAGCAGAGGCTGTGACAAGAATATGCAGGCAATTACCCTGCAAACAGAGCTGTGACCCACAGGAAGACCCTACCAGCCAGGAGCTGGGAGTTACTCCCTGCACGGGCAGGAAAATCCATTGCAACCATAGGTGAAGTAAGTCTGCACAAGGAAAGAAGGTGTCTGCCGCTTGGCCGTACAGCAGCAATCACGACAGAAGTCCCTGGCTTGTGAAGTTGTCAAACTGTAAAGTTAATGAGGTAGAAATGAGAGTTCGGTGCAGGCGTCTGAATGTTTGAATTGCTCCCCAACGGGTTCCCCCTCCTCTTATTGCAGCCTGCGTAAATGAAGTGACTAAGGGTCTCCCTGGACGCCGGCCAACTCGCCACTGCTGCTGCAAAAAGTGCACAGCGTTGTTTTGCAGATTAATAAATACGAAGTTGCTGGTGAAGGAGGAACATGTGGTTTCTAAGAACTAGACAAGCAGGAAAAGCAGACAGACATTACTGTGCTCCTTGTCCTGGTGAAAAAACGTCATCCAAGCCATGCTTGCAGAAACACCCCTCAGCCAGGAATGGGAAAGCAGTGTTGCTGTGAGACAAAGCAGTGGTGTTTCCAGGAGGCAGGGAGGTGCCTGGGGAGACAAGGGCTCAGGTGCTAAATGAAAAAGTTGCAGATTTTTGTGCTTTGCCACTGGAAGAGGTACTTAAACTGGATAAATCTGATTGGACCTGAGACCCGTATTGGAGGATATATTGGTGAACACAGAGCTGACACAGCAGCACCCATAGGTGTGCATCTGTGAGAGCCCTGTATGAAAAGCACTGTGAATGGAAACAACAAACGGATCTCTGTGCTATGGAAAGGTGAGGGATGAACTGAGACATTTCCAGCAGCCTCCTGGCTGAGGAACTCATATCTCGTTTTGTAAGCCCCACTTGTCAAGTGTCAGAACATTAATTGCAAGGTGCAATCAGCAGAGCTAACTCCATGTTCATGTCTCAGGTTTGTGACTAGGAGATTTTGCCTTTCAAAATCCCACCATTAGCTCTGTAAAAAAACCCTCCTCTTGAAAAGCATCATTTCAGAGAAGCCTGGTCTATTTCTTCCTCACAACTGGAGAGGTGAGGGCCCTGCTACAAAGCAAGGAGACAACTTTCAGCTGAGGATACAAGCAAGTTCAAAGGAGTCTAAAAGTGGAAGCTAAGGCTGGAACAGGAGCCATCCAGTTAGGTTTGAAGGAGAACTTGGGCCCCGTTGCTGCTTCTTTCCCACAGTGAAGGAATTGGTCCATACATCAACTTTGGGAAGAGCTGTCCCAGCAAACCAAAAGCATTACTGATGTGCTGATGGATGTGTAGAACGATCCAGGCTCTCACTGCTAACATCTGCGCACTCTGCATTATCTGCACCATCGGGCTTTCTGTGCTTCAGGCTCGAATCCTCTCCCAGTGCATGCTATTGTGATAAAAAAGCAGCTGTTTAGATCCGGTATCATATCCCGCGTGCAGACGAACACATGTGATGGCAGCCCTGGGGTACTCTGCTCTCTGCTGATGACACATACAGCAACAGGGAAATTGTGAAGATCAATTTTACACCTAATTTGACATGAGTTAACATGTCTCTGTAAGTTCCCTAATGTAACACAGCCTCACTGCCTGTCACTTACAGCTGTTTCCTTTATTTGGTGACTTCCAAAACTGCCGACTTGCAAGTTTAGGAAATTGCCAAGCTGTGACTTTGGATTGTGCCGACTCTCATCATCCACGAGGCGCTGGAAAGGCTCCAGGGAAGATCTGTGATGGCTCTGGAAAAGCATTAACACGTCTCACTGGGAGCAAGGCTGTCTGAGATGGCTCCGGGGTATGTCCAGAGATGCTCCCACCTGCCTCTGCGATGAGGTCTGCCGGGGTTTAGCATGGGTCTGGAAAACTCCAAGAGTTCCAGGAAGGGCTCTCAATAAGGGCTCCAGGAGGCTTCATGCTCCTGCTATTGGAATGGTGCTGGGAAGCTCTGCAGAGCTCCTGGCTGTCTCTAGAAGGGCTCTGTATTGCTTTGGGAGGGTTTGGTTTGCCTCCCCTGGAAATGCTGCAGGAAAGATCTGGGACAGTTCTTGAAAGGACACAGGGAGCTCTGAGAAGGCTCCAGCAATGCTGCAGGATCTGTGGGTCTCTAGAGGTCTACAGAAGCCGCAGCAGTACTCTGCAAAACCCGCAGTCACACATCGACAGCTTCACAGGGTTGCCACTTGGCAGCGTCGGGAGGCTGTGACTTCAGAATTCAGATTTGTGACTCAGCGGATCACAAAGTCTGTGATTTATTGCATTTCACTGCATTTTGCAAGTGTTTCGCATTTGTGGGTTACAAATCTGAGGAGCTGTCAGCTGAAAGGCAATTTTCGTGCATACTTCCATCCCATTACTGCTCCTCCATCACCTCTGCTGCTTCCTTCACTCTCAGAGAGAAGAACCAGAGTTCAAAGCCTGTGCTCAAGCCTCCCCACATATCTGCACACCCTCTTCTTCTTCCTTTTCTCCCCAGAATCACTGCTTTTCCATACACACAGAGTACAATGCTTTTCAGATTACTTCTTCATGTTTAATCACTTGAAAGTCAACCCTTCCCTGCCTCCCCTTCTTCCTACGACATAGTTTGTCTTCTTACAGTTTTCATATCAGTGTCCAATTGCGCCTGCTCTCCTCTGCCTTGCCTTGTCTCTGCTTTCAGTTCTCCTTCTCTGCATATCCCTTCACCTTCCCAAGCAGGATCCACCTGCAGCACACTGTGATACTTGCTTTCCTCTCACAGGCACAGTCCCTGATTTCAGGTTCCCCTGGATGGACACAAATC
This sequence comes from Numida meleagris, assembly GCF_002078875.1. Lineage (NCBI taxonomy): Eukaryota > Metazoa > Chordata > Aves > Galliformes > Numididae > Numida > Numida meleagris. Next base: position 5,988,762 of record NC_034421.1, read on the forward strand.
TCAGCCACCCTCCACTCTCACACACCACCAATCCTTCTTTCCCTTCTGTTTTTCACCACTGTTGTCCTCTGCAGGAGATATATTTACGCTGCCCCATGAGAGTTAGAACAAGATGGTCCTGCCTCTGAGAATGGACTGAGAGAGCTGCATCATCCAGAAGAGAAGTATGAACATGCATTTCTATTTTATTTTCCCACTCTGGCATTTATCAAATGTAAGCATGTATATGTGAATGCGGGAGGGGAGCAGTGCTGGGCGGGATGCTGGCAGCAAGAGGAATTCAGCAGCTTTCTTCCATGTGTCTCCCAAGTCTTGCTGTGGTTTCATCTCTGATTTTGCCACCAAAGCATGGCTTACATTTTGTAATAATCTCTAAAGAACAGGACTTCATGAGAGGGATTTCAGAAAGAACCAGCTTGCAAACTCAGCATGCCAATTCTGTTTTATATAATTCTAACATTTGCTTGTAATTCTCATTTAAGACATTTTCACCAAAGCGCAGCCATTCAAAAATACATCTGAGTCTCATTTTCAAAACACAAATCATATGAAAGATGACAATTCACACGAGTCAAGCCAAGCTAGTCACATTTGGCAGGACTGGCACCTCCTTAGCAACGCTTTGCCTCCTTGCTGGCCTGGCTGTCCTCATTTGGGGACAACTTTCTTTCCCTGGGTCCTGTTGGCCATCCCCAGCCCTGGCTGCATTCAGACTGCTTGCTGCCCATTTCTGCAGCAGAGGAGGAGAAGCTCCAGAGCTGCACGGAGCCATTATTGGGGTGAGATGCTCGCAGCAAGCCCTGCTGGCCCCCCATGTAGGGCTGGCATGTGCATCAGAGACATCTTCTTCCCACACCCCATTCACAGCTCAGTGTCTGCCTGTCCCCTCTGGGGGGTAATGCATTTCCAGGGTGCAAGGCAATGCTCTTCTACAGGGGTTGCAGCAGCTTCTATCCTGCAAAACTCAACTCATCAACTCCCATCCCAGCGCTGGAGCTCAGGGGTCATTCAAACACAGGTTGCAGTGAAACACCAAAATGCTGCCAGGAATAAAAGTGCTTCTTTGGGAGGACAGCACAGTGCTTTCTTCCTACTGCAGTAACTAAGATTCATTTTCACTGGGTCCAAAATTTTATCTTATGCTGTGCTCCCCATTACATCCAAAGACAGGAAGTGGGCTTGGGTTGCCTCTCCCATGCCCCTATTTCCCCCTTTTCATACAAGAGCCTTTTCACTGAGGCTGAGCCACTGGGAAAATTGTGAGCTGCTTCTCAGCTCCGCAGCTCCACAGCACGGATGCTGGGATTGCGCTGCAGATGTTGCCTGCGCTGAATGTGCAAGGATACTGCATGGTGGTGTCACAGCTGGACATCCCATTAATAGGAACAATATTTGGTTTGAGCCATTTTAATTGAAACCACGGCTGTAGCAGCATGTATTTTTTTCTGAATCATACGCAAACGTGTTCCTCTCGGCCCTCCCCGCCTCCTGCGTGATCGTTATTGCTCTAAGACATCTGGTTTCACAGTTCAACAAGCACAGGCGTATTTCCACCATGTAGTTCCTCGCTTGTTGACAGGGCAGAATTTTTTAATATGGGGTTACTATCATCCAGACTTCCTCCACCTCCTCATTTATGTGACGGATACCTCTAAACAGTCCCCCAGCTCCTCCATCTTCAATCTGCTGGCCCAGTTTTATGAGCTCGCATACATGACACCTCGATGTCTGATTTCCCGCTCCCCTCCCCTCCCAGATGAAATCCAAACCCCAAACATGAACCGGACCTAATACTTTGTTTTTCCCTTTTGTTAAGGGCTGTTCCATAGAAACAAGGCCAGCAGCTTGGAGCCCATTCATTCTGCAAGTAATGTGCACGGGGGTGTATGGGCAGGATAAGCTCCCTGGAGCAGGGCTGTGGGACAACTGAGAGCAGAGCAGATCCAGAACCTCAATTTTCTTTCCCTATAGCCTCAAGTTTTATAGTTTGGGTACCTGTGTTCTTTGTGTCCTTCCTCCATGGAAGGGTCTCCAGCCACACGTTAACCCCTCCAGCCCTGGAGGAAAGCATCATCCCCGCTCCAGAGATGGATGGCGAGGAGGTAACTTTCCCAGAAGTGACAGGAGGTACCAGCAGGAAGGGCACATGGCAGAGATGCAGTTATTTATAAAAATCAGTCAAGCAGATGAGAAAATTTTGCATTGGACTGGAGGGAGCCCAGTGGCAAAGCCCAGACTGGAAACCACATTCCACACTCTCGGGCCATCACTTTGCCCAGCAGTGCAGCAGGCAAATGTCCCCTGACCATGCACGGCCATGGAGAGCTCTGAGCCTGGCTCAGAGAGGTGCACACTCACCACAATAATTGCACCTGCTGGCCCAAGGCGTGAACTGGCCCCTTTGGGTTTTTTTTAGACTTTATTGTGCACAAAACTCAAAAATAGAAGCAAAAATTATTGGGTAAGGTAAAAACAAATTTTACCTTTCGTTCTTGGTTTATTGGTTACTGGAAAATAAGTTTTACAAACTATCTCTTGCAAAGGACTTGTTTGCAGCTAGTTTATATAGTAGCTTTTGTTCACATAAAAATTTAGAAAGCTACTTTCCTCTTCTCCTTTCCCCCCCTCCAATACATAAGGGAGGTATTACAGTGTGAAATATATCTACCGCTAGCAGGGCTGTGTTGTGAAGCTAAAATGAACACAGTAAATTCTGAGAAGGAATTTGTTTAACCTATAACCTTAAAGTAATAAGTGGAGTGCTAAATGTTTTGGCTCACACTGATATATTTTTATAACACTTGGCAAGGCAGCTAGGAGTCTGAAAGAAAAACTCGAGCACTGGAGACACAGCTCCTGCCTCTCTGTCTCGGGGAGGCTGAGCCTCAGCTGGGCACTGAGCCCCATCCTCACGCGGGCACCGAGAGCACACGTGGCACCATGTGAGTATGAGTGGGGCTGCTGCATGAAACCAGCACGGCTCAGTCCACCCTGCTGTAAGCTGCATTCGTTTGCTTTTTGTAATTTAATTAACATCCCTCCGGAGGCTGTGCTGGAGATAGCGTGGGTCCTGTGGTCCTTGGGGCCCCGCTGCTCCCCGTTTCCCCATCTGCCACTGGGAATGAAAGTTCCCCTCCTCCCTGCAGCACGAAAACACGTTTTCCCAAAGATTTAAAGGGGATGCAATATGCAGGCCTGGTTTTCCTTCATTAACACCCGGCTGACATGGATTTCAATAACGTCACTCCCTGCTCGTGCCACCGGCAGAGCCGCACTGGGGTGCCGAGCATTGCTGGGTTTCACAGCAAGCCCCCTCCTGCTCTGTGCTGGCCCCAGGGCAGAGGGCAACAGCCTGACCTCAGCTTCCCAAACCCACAGGGAGCTGCAGAGCAGGAGCTTTCATGACTGAGATGCAGAGCAATGTTTGGCCCATCGCCTGGCAGGGGGCCAGGGTACGGTCTGGCCCAAAGGCCTCCTGTATGCTTTGGTTGCGAAGCCACACACCACAGGTTAAAGCAAATCCTTCTTTCTTTCCAGACAGCGTCACTCCTGTCACACCTCAGCCCAAGGTGATGTTTTTCCTGGGAGGAGACCAAGGCTCTGCGCTGGAGCTGGCGGTGCTGGAAGGGAACCGTGGACACGAGGGATTCCAGCTCCCCAGTTCTGGGGGTGCAAGGCTGGGGAAGGAGGGGTTCAGGCTTGTTGAGGACCGCAAGCAGGCCAGATCCTGAGCAGGGCACTGGGAGGTGGAAGCTTCACCATGCAGAGATGGGAAAGTGGATTTTGGGGGGGGTCACAGAGAGCCATGAAGTTTCCCAGTCACCCCATGAGAGCAGAGGTGCAGCAAAGGAAGCTCACCACAGTGACTGTTGCTGTCCTGTTGAAGAGGAAAAGGTCCACGCTCTACCCACATGGCATGGTACTTCCACCCCTTCCATTGTGAAAACAGCACTTCAAAAAGATGTTCCTCCTTGGGCTAAAAGCACCCCATGCCTTGCATTGCTGTGGCACTGAGGATCTGTTCCTTTCACCCATGCAGGACACTGCCCTGAGGAAGTAAAAAAGCATTGACATTACAGATTTAGAGACAGGGAAACTGAGTTACAGAACTCTTAAGCGACCTCCTCCAAGGCACGCACGGAGCCTATGGTGGGTGCCACGTGTTGGGACAAGGTCTCTCCCCTCTAGCAGCCCCCAGGAAAGCACTGTGCCTGCAGAACCTACCCCAGGGAGCACGGACAGCAGCAGGAATGCTTCACGTCCCTTGTCCTCCCCATCTTTTTTTTTTTTTTTAATTTGGCGTTATTAATCTCTGGGGTGACATAAATAACCTTGCTTGCCCCTTCCCCGCCTCCACCTCCCAGATCATTTACTGTGGATTAATATTTGCTAGCTCGTTTGCACAGTAGCCTGTAGATTTTCAGCCTCCTTGCTGGAATGATGTTGACTTGCAGAGAAATTACAGGGGCTTTGCCCTGGTACAAAGCAAACAGTGTGTGCTGTAATCAGACTCAACACCTCAGCAAATAATGAAAAGAGATATTATGTGGCTATAATTTCCACGCGGGATTAGGTGTTTGTCTTGTAAAGCATTCAGGTGCCGCTGGGTGTATAAATGAGTGTGTAATTATGGTCATCAGGTTAAACAGAGGGAGCAGGAATCCGACCCGGGCTCGGGCGTGCACAGATGGGCCTGGCGGTAGCTGTTAATTTGCAGCTATGAATGGCTCTTACAGGTCCCGATTATTTGAGTGACTCGGCTTCTATTTATGGTTCCCGAAAGCAGAGCCTGACCCAAGGCTTGTAGGAGTCCACAGGAGTCTTTCCCCCAGTTCAGTACTGAGCGCCCTGCAGAAGAGCTTTTGCTCACCTGATTTTTTGTGTAAATCAAGAATGCTAAAAGAGCTTCTTACACTGCTCCCAGACAACATGGACCTCATCTGCCTATGGAAGTTTTTTGTTTGACGAAGGAGAAGCATTGGGGCAGGGAGAGTGCAGGGACTCCACTGTCCAAGGGACACGTCCCCAGCAGCTCCTCGCTCTGGAGAGGTTTGGGCAGTGATGGGATGGCAGCACACACTAAATTTCCTCCTGAAATTGTGCCTTGCTCCCTGAAGCTGGAGACATACCAACCCATCTTCCCCAGACCAGCTGGGAGCTGACAGCTCTCTCAGTAAACTCAGGTAAAGGAACCAAAGGACAACAAAGGGGTCTGAGAATGGAGGGCAAAAATGTACTCCCACAGTTAAAATGCAGGGTGGGAATGGGATCTTGCCTACAAAATCCAGCAAGGTCCAGCATGGAATGACCAAAGTCCAGAAATGGAAGTTGTGTAAAGCTAAGATGGAATAGGTAGTGGGCTGGGCTGGCAAGAAATGTTTGTTGCTTTTTAACATCCCATGGAACAATGATGGACTCAGCCTCTCCAGGTGGATACAGGGATGTGCCCCCACCAAGCATTCACTTTTGGGTTCAATTCAGAGAAAATACAAGTTATCTCATGGCCCAAAAGGTGATCCAACTTAATCCCACAGTTTAGTTCTACAAACCCAATGAACTTTCCCCCATATGGACTAAGCCTACCCATGCAAACCATGGCAGCGCTCTGGCTCCCAAGCCTTCCAGACAGCTGCTCTCCTCTAGTGCCCATGACTGGACTGGAGCTGTGAGGACAAGGGTGACAACCAGAAGGCTCTGGGCAGCCTTGTAGGGAGAGGAGCAGCTTTGCAAAGGAAGGGGCATTGTGGGGCAGCAGAGCCAGCCCAGCTGCCAAAGTTGGACAGAGCAAGCAGGAGGAGAATGCTGGAGGAGGAGGCTGGGCTGGTGTCTGGCAGAGGATGAGGCATCTGCCCAAGCTCTGGCACAGCTGCTGGAGATGAAGGGATGGTTCGCAATCCCAGCAGCTGCCTGGAGCCATCTCGGCTGTCCAGCCCCGTGGATGGAGGCAGGAGAGCAACACCTTCCATAACATCCTCAGGGCCATGTTTCCCCCCAAAACACCACCCCATCACAGGGCTGCTCCTATGCAGAGCCCCATAAATACTCTGGGTCAGTGTCCTCAAGGAGATAGGTCTACAGGCCCTCGGCACGCAAGAAAACAGCCCGGCCAAAATGTCTACGCCGCACTCACGCCTTCCCCGAAATGGAGTCACAGCTTATTATAGCAAATGTTATTGCAGCAGAGAAAGAGGCTGCATCCAGGAGCAGGCAATATCCTGCCTGAAATGTTCAGGGACCTCTGCCATGTGTGCATTCTTCCACGGTGTAATTAGGGTGGCAGGCGCTGGCGACAAGCGCGCAGTCTGCTCAGGACGGGATTGGGTTTTTTTCTCTCTCTTTGCAGGAGATTCACCTCACATCGGGAGCACACTAGTTTATTGAACACAAAATGTTCCAGAGGAAATAATTAAAGTGGGGTGGAGTGACAGAGTGCTCCATTAATGTCACCTAAGAGAAAAAGGGCGTCCAGAAAGAAAGAATTCAGGAAAGCTCTGATGGCCCCATGTGCTCTCAGTGAGAAACAGGGACGTGAAGCTGATGCTCTCCTGGGGAAAGTCTGTAGCAAACTGATGGTTTCTGGGATCAGAGTGAATAAAATGCAGATATTCCTAAAGCAGAGCATAGTGTGAACTCGCTCACCAGCCTGCAGCCGTGCAGAGTGTTGGGGGCACCCAAGGGGCTGGGAGAGGCCATGTCCCCTCTGAGTACACTGGCAGAAGGGAGGCCACTGTGCTAAATGCTGTGTGGAAGGAGGGACAAAGTCTTGAACAAGGGGTGGTGGCAGTGGTGATGTGTTAGTCTAGCTGTGTGTTTGTCCACCCGGGGATGCAGGCACTGGGGGAAGCTGCCCCAAGTCTTCTGAATGTCGCAAAACTGTTTTCAAATTACAAGTTTTAACTCTCTCTTATCAGTGTTGCAAGGCTTTTACTTGTTGAAGAGACCTTGCATTCCTCCTTGTTGGAGATTCTTGCTTTCAGAGTGAAAAGACATTGCAGCTGAAGTCACTGGTGCATGATGAGGTTGGGGTTCTGATCAGTCCCTTCAGTCACTGCATCATCGTATTTCCTCCCATGTGAAGTCCCCGCTGCTTGTTAGGGATTGGGTTCAACCCTTTCCCAACAAAGAACCAAGCAGCATCTTGGAGGAAGGTGGAATTCATACCATGAGGTGGAGAGGAATCTGCTCACAGGGCTGGAAGGAACAAAGTTCTGCAGAGCTTCAGACCTGTTGAACTGCAGTCATAGTGGGCAGTGAGTTCTGGGGTGCTCAGGGAGAAAGATACTGTAGGTATGTGACTGGTAGAGTCAGGACACATAGAGCCCTGAAGTAGTCAATAACATACCTAATAATAATTCACTATTTAAGTCCACTTCATTAAGGGAAATGCAGACCTTTAAGCCAGGCTACATAACTATAAAGCCCATGTCCTTAGACTGAGAAGACTTAAGAAGTTTAGGGGGAAAAATTAACTACTGAGTAGGCTTGTGTTTGCTGAGGATGTCTGGAAATAACTTCATTCATTCAACGCTAGGTGGGTATATGGGGGAAATGAGTTACCCTGAGTACTGCTTTTGGGCTAAAGCATACACTTAATATTTAGCTTGTTGTTTTCCTGTCTCCTCTCAGGGGTGACCTGGTCCCTAGGGAGAAATTTCCACAGCTATTTTGGAGCCCAAGGATGTGATTCACTTGGAGCAACAGATGCAAATGGTAAAATAAGCATCTGTCATGTCTGTCCCCAGGAAGTGGAGGAAAGCTGTCACACTTTAAGCTCTGTGGTGGACACCTAAATGCATAGCATGCTTCTCCCATGGGTGAGTGCCCTGATGCTGCTGCTGGCTGATGTCCCAAACTTCAGCCCCAGCTGAGAGCAGGTCTGGGTACCTTGGCCCTCTGGGAGCCACTCTGTCCCTGAGCTGCATCCCTTCTTCTTGTAGTTGCAGCTGCCTGCTTCAGAGAAAAACAGCACAAAACATGAAATATCTGACCCAGATGAAAGGACTGTGCCTTGGCAGAGAACACACAGTCACATCTCAGGCAGTGCCCTTAGAGCCAGCTCTGTGCCCAGGCCCCGATGCCGAGCAGGAAGCAGGGGGATGTGTATGTCACCATGGCCACACTGCCTGGGTCTGGGAGTTGGGCAAGGGCAGCATGCCTACAGCAGGAGGGTAAATGAGGGGTCCGCATCCTGCAGGCAGGAGCCCAGCCTTGCCTCCTGCCCAGAGATCTGCCTAGCGGCCTCATGCAAAGACACAGCAGCAACACTTTCCTCTCATACCACAGCTGCACAGGGCTCTCCTTCAGGAGGAGACAGAGAGACACCAGCAAAGCAGCTGCAGCCTTTGGGCTCCACAGCCCAGCCTTCAGCTGCTGCAGGCCTTTCGTGGCATAGCCACGGGTCTCAGGCAGCAGAAGGCCTCAAGTGCCCATGGCCTTTGGGTGGCAGTAGGCCTCAGGAGCCAGTAGGCCTCAGGTGGCAGTAGGCCTCAGGTGCCCAAGGCCTTCGGGTGGCTGCAGGACTCGCGTGCCTTTCCCCAGCCCCAGCACAACCCAGAGTGCTGCAGTGAGAGGGAAGAACTGAAGTGCAGGTAGTTTCATAGAGGCCATGTGTAATTAATAGATAAAATGTAGCCATCTATTTTGCAGCAGAAGCTGCTGCATTTGCACAAGGAGGAGCAGGATTTTAAAAGGCTGAAAAGACAAAGCTTTAATGGCCTCTGCAGTGGAAATGCTAAGTCAGAGCCTGAAACAGTGATTGAGCACCTGGTGGTTGGCAGGGCCAACCCAGGAGAGCCCAGGTGCATGCAGTGCACCTGAGTGACTGGAAGTCTGGTCCCAGACCTCATTTAAGGGTTGGCAGGGAAGGCAAAGGTATCTTGTTGGAGAGCCGTGCCTACTTGAGACCTTCCAAAGGTAAGTAGTTTTTCTTCTTTTGTTTCTGTGTCTATGGCTGCTGCTTTTGGGCTTGTTCTCATTTGCTGCAGCCTAGGACTGTACCACCCTGCTACTATTGCTGTACTTTCTATCGCATTACAGGACTCATCCTTCAAACTCTGCACACAGAAATGTTTGTGGGCCCAATAGCAGGCATTTATATGCACTAAGGGAGCTGTAAAACAATTCCCTCTCGCCTTGGTACAGCTCCAGGCTGCCTTTGTATGGAGTGAATGATGCAAATCTATGTCCCTTGCTTTACTTCTCATCCACACACCTCCTCTTGCCCCATGCTCGCGCTGCAGCTGTGAGGAGAGTCAGTGCTAGTGGGGAGCACTGCTCAGCTGGGTTGGAGGTGGTAGGGATGGGAAGGCAGGAGGGGATGGGGATGGTAACGTGGGCAAGTATGAGGTACTGGTTCTAATCAAAGAATGATCCAGCATCAGAGCCAGTATTATCAGCCTGTATTTTCCTTCTTTGTCTCCTCTGTAGGAACTGACACAATTTCGCTTTGTTAATCTCAAAGAAGTAAATGAAAGCTGCGAGGAAGACTTGATGTCAGAAGATCCCTGAGTCTGACTAGAGCTGGAAGGGAGGCAGCAATCACTTCATCTCATTCATGCTTGTGACTGAATGCTGTCTCTAGCATTCCTTCTCAGAGGAAAGAAAAAGCAGATGCCCACAGTGTGTGTGTGGGGGAGGTCTGCTCTCAGACCAGTCAGGTAATGAGGAAAGACTCCAAGAGCTGTCCACAAAACCAGCTGCTCACCTCTTGTTATCCTAGTTAAGGAACAGGGCACCTCTGAAGGGACAGAGTGGCAAACTGAGTGCCGAGGGCTGCAGGCAGCACTGAGAGGAGGAATAGCACGGCCCTAAAGCCAGAGCCCACATGTGGCCACCCACAGCCATCAGCAGACATGAGTGCATTCAGCAAACCTCCAGCCAGGATGATCGCATGCAGTAATGACATTAATAAGAGTAATAAAACCCCACTCCAACTGTAATAGTAAAGCTGAAGTGTGGAAGAAAGTAAAAATTATGCAAAGGAGGCTTATCAACTGATCAGAATAACAAGTGAACTTGATCTGCAAGGGGACAGCCTTCCTGAGTAATGAGGATTATTTACACGTGATTTCCCTTGCAAATTCAGCTGCACATTCCCAATACCAGCAGCACAGGGGTTGCTCAAGTGCCCAGCTATGTCTCTCTGAGGCTGAGCATTACCCTCAGTGCAGGGCCTGGGCTGTACATGGGGCTGTGCCACACTGTCAGCTTTTTGCACTAAAACACTGGCCCTGGGTAGGGCGTATCTTCGTGTCACCCTGGGTTGTGTTGGGTGTTGTGTCTCACAGACATCATTTTGCTCTCTATGGCTGTGCTGAGTGTATAAAGAAAACCAGTTAGCATCATCTGCAGCCTCTTCTGAAGGGGGAGCTGGAAGACACAGAAGTGAGTTTACATTTTGGCAATTAACACTGTTTGTAGCTATTTTTCTCATCATTAGCAGGCGAAGCATCTGCCCTGTATCACAGAGCAGTACTTGCCAATGACCCTGAAATCCTGTGCAGCAAGGACAGTCTCAGCAGGCTGGATGTCCCACTTCCTCAGCTCCGAGGGATCGCCTGTTACTGAATGCAGCTTCCAAGCAGTGTTCAAAGATCTGTCTCTTGGAGCTATTTGGGTCATACCCATGGTTTCTGGGCCAGCACTATTCCCACATGCATGATCTATGTGTTCCAAAATATTAGTGTATTGGAAAGGTCCTAACTCAATTTCACTCTGCGTTTTCCAGGCATTTATTAAAACAGTGAGCTGTGAAATTCTGCTATGGATTTCCCCCAGCATAATTTGTGTCTGAGATGTATCACCTTGAGAAGACCAATCCAGCACAAACCTGCACAGGGGGCATCCTTGCTGGGTGCTAACAGGAGCCTCTCACAGAGGTCCCAGTGCAATATGTGGAGGAAAAAAAAAAAACCCACAACTTTTTCTTCCTGATTATTCAGTACAGGACATGAGCATCATAAACAACCAGACTTCACTGTCTCTGCAAGAAGGGTGTTTGAGGGACTCTCTGGAGCATTACCTCCCTTTTTCTCAAGTTTCCCCAGCTTCCCTGTGCAATCACCAGTGCTGGGTGCTGCTCCACGTGTGGCTTTTCCCAAGAAGAGTGAATTTGCTGTTTCCTCCAGTTGTCCCTGGCTTGGAGACCTCTGCAGTCTTCTGCTGTCCCATGGGAGCAGCAGATACCTGGAAGAGGGAGCAGACATACCTCAGACATTGTGCTCAGGCTGCTGGATTTGGACTGGACATCAGAGGAGGGTCCATCCCAAAGGTGTGTTACCTTCCCAGTGCAAGCTCTTACAGCCTTCTTAGAGCAGAATTTTGAAGTGTCACTCATGGTTGTAATCTACCACAAGGTCTTTGGACCACATGCAAAGGTGGAAGATCTCTGAACTAAAGTCTCTGGCAGGGAGACGTGGTTTCAGGGGGACTCAGAAAAGATCCTGCCATCCCAAATCCTACTCCTGGTGAAGGACCTGTGGTGGGATTGTAGAGGAACTTTGTCCCTTCCCATCCAACCTTGACAGAGGATTTTTGGCAGGATATGAGCATGGGGCTCCTTGTGAAGGAGCGTTCAGCTCCAGACCTGGCCAGCGTGGACACACAGAGCTCCGTGGGGCTCCAGGGCAAACCTGCACTTCCAGCAACACAGAGGGACAGCCTCAGCCTTGGTGAGTATGTGAAGAAGTATGAGAAAAGGGGAACTCAATTATTAAGGCCATGTGAATATTTTTGGGCAGAAGTCCAAGTCTGGCAGTCTCAGTGAGCTGAAACCTACCACACCCATGCCCAACAATGCATATTCTTTTTGGCATACCAGGGGGCAAAGGGCGGCCACTCACATGCCTGTGCTAGGACTTTGTTTCACAGCTTCGTGCTGTGGAATGGGGACATCCCAACACAAACGTTGTCCCATTGTCCCTCCGCCCCAGTACTCCCACGGTCCAGAGCTGGTCTCCAAAGAGCAGATAGAGGAGGTGCTCTGGGGTTGCATTTCCAACCCCAAGACCATCTGCACTACATGAACTTGCCAAGCTCAGCATTTCTCACCCCAATAACCTATGGAAGGATTTGCACCATTGTTAAAAAAAATTCAGGGGCTGGCTTACTACAGGATGTTATAGTTTGATTTTTGGTGATGGTTTCTCCAGGAGTTACTGTAATAAAGAACTCAGTGCTTACTGAGTTTTGGGTACCAAATGTCCAGGAGAGCACTGACTCTCAGCCGGGATCCACTCTCATCATACTTGTACAAACCTTAAGTAACATTCCTGGTGTCACTAGAGATACTGCATGTTTGGAGACTCATAAATGAAAATAGGATTTGGCCTACGATTTCTCCCAACAATCTTTTCTCATGCAAATATGGTCATTTTGCACACGCCTTGAATACCAAATTAGCACGCACTATGCTGCTTGGGCAGGCTCGCACTTCCCGCATGCAACCCATGCCCTATTGTTGGCCATGTTGAGTGTGGGCACACGGCTTTCCCTGCCTGGGTGGGGACTGCTCGCTGTAAAATCAGGTTGCTGGTGCTGCACCACTAGCGGTGTCAGCCCATCAGATGGGGCAGATGCTTCCATGGCAATATTCCGCCCTTGAGCTAGGAGAAGAAATAAAGATGCAACAAGGAGCCTGGGAAGTCAACAAGGAGCTTTGCTCCATCTCCTGGTTGAAGGTGCTTGAGCATCACAACATGGGGAGGGGATGGGTGGAAACTCCAAGCTTAGGTAAGTGGCTATGAGGCAGAAGCGCAGAAGAGAAAGGCATATTTCTGCTCTGCCACCCGTAACCTAGGAGAGAGCCCTCATTCCCCAGTCCCTTCAGGTGCGGTGAGGGACCCGAGCCGGGTGAGTTCACTTTTGTCTGGCTCCGCATCGCGCTGATCCTGCTGCAGCTGGGAGGGGATTTCCCGTCGGCTCTAACCCAGCTGCTTAAAAATACTCCTCCACTAAGTGAGCTAATATTTCATGAATAAATTGAAGTGGTCAAGTCCCATTTTGTGCAGAAAGCACGGTTCCCTGCCGATTAGCCTCCTTGGTACTTTCGGGGTTATAAATAACTTCACAGGCTCATTCTCTATGCCTTTCAAAATAAAAGCAACATTCGGTTATTTGATTTTTTTTTAATTTTATGCAAATGATCTTCTGTTCTGTGTTATTATGTAAACGAGCCAACTGAAATGGTAATGAGGGAACCCAGAAGTATGCATATATTAACTGCCGCTATGGAGCTTTACACCTACAGAAATGGCACTGAATAACATTTCTGAGGGAGGGACAGGTGTCCTGAGGGTGCAGATTTTATTCCAGAGCTTGGTCCCTTCTGAAATCCCTATATACGAACATTTCCTGCTCAGGAGAGTACTCAGGCATTCCATTCAGAGAGCGAGTCAGTGCTTCACTTCTCAATGGCTTATTGTCAGCGTGAGAAAACACGGTGTGCTCAATGACCATCAGCCTTGCAGCAGCACAGCACTTCGTGTCCCTCCCCATGCTCCAGTGAGACTAGCTCAGACCTGAGCCCACCTGAGACCAGGCGGCAGCCCACAATGGGGACAAAGCTGTAGGAATTTTTCTCTCTGTGTGCTCTGTTGTAAAAGAAGAAGCTATAAGGAAACCATCCCTGTGTGCCCTGCTCCAGGGCTTGGGCAAAAAGAGCATTTCTGGACCAGGGTGAGCTTATGGTGTGATGTACAGATAGGATGATATGTCCTAAGAATAACTTCTTGCCTGCTTAAAGGAGAAGCAAAACCCCTTTCCAGAGGCAATGCAGACTCCAATGAAGTCCACAGCAAAACTCACCCACATGAGAGGAATAAAAAAGTTTCTGGTCCCTGAAGTGCATCCTGGAGCCTGCTCAGCAGCCCTGCCCTGCAGTGTGCTCCCATGCTCCCCCTGATCTCCTGTATGGGACATGCCCCAGTCAAGAAAAACCCCACCAGAATAAGAGGATAAGCAATATCTTCATTATCTACACTTCTCAAGAACATTCAAGGATTTCGACCAAGCTGAAAGCATCGGTTTCTCACCTTCATCAATCACCCTGAGAGAGCTGAAGCTCAGCCCACAAGGGAACAGATGCCTCAAATCCTTTCTAATCCCCGTGTTTAGCAGCGATGTTTGAAGTGATTAGAGGCACAGCAAACGCTGTTCTTGTGCAGGTAGAGCAGATGTTGGACGCTGAGGTGCACTAAGCTCTCAGTTGGGGCTGGACTGCAGAAATTTTGGCCCAAATCCATCTCAGCTCATCTGATGTTGTGATTATTTGGCTCCAGATGCAGCAGACTGGACCTGTAGCATCACAACATGGTTCCACTTCTCTCATTTTGTGAACTCACTGCTGCATCAGAAGCTGGAGTGAAATCTGGAGGCCTCCTGAAAGCAACAGGAGCCCTGTCCTTGATTCCAGGGCAACGGGGATCTCCAAATCTGCGGCTGCTGTTAATAATTAAATGTGAACCAGCAAATAATTGATAATTTGTCGTAGCAAAAACTACACCAAGTGCATAGATCTGATCCAAAAGCCCATGAAAGGCTTCTGCTGAGCTGACTGGATTTTGGAACAAGCCCATAGTGGTAATAAAAATAAATCCCTGTCATTAGGCAAAAGGGAAAATCCAAAAGATGCCATTTGAGCCATTTAGGGCTCAAAACCTGCATCCTGGGGTTAGGTCTGGGCGGCCCCAGAACCTCAGGTCATGGCCTTGTGAAATGACAGTTCCCAGTGACTGGGGAGCCCTGAGCCTGGACAGGGAAAGGAAAGATCGCCAGGTTTGGGATGCAGCTGCCCCAGCCCCCATCTCTGCCTGGTTTTCCCAGGGAAGCCTGATCTGCACCACGCCATCGATCCTTCCTCCCTACAGGCATTTGTACAACAGTCCTGGCGGGGATGCTTTGCCATCCGAGATGTAAATGTCATTTTGGGCAATGCTGCAGGCTTTTCTGCTTTGTCTGCTTTCTCTAGAGTGTATTTTCCCAGAGATCTAGAAATTTATCACTTGGAAAGCACAGCCCAAACAGCAGGATTTATTGCTCAGAAACCAGGAAACCCTGACTTTTAAAGCATGTTTAAAGTCCATTTTTCACACTGGGATGAGACAAATGTCACCAACATCAGCGCCAGGAGCACACTGGGCCCCAACATGAAGTCAGGACAAAATTGTGCCCAAAGAGGACATTTTGGATTGGGAACTCATCTGCACTCTCTGCTTTTAACAGACTCCTTTCACTCCAGAAAGAGATCTTCAGGTGCAGACAATTAAACTTCTGGCCATAGCACTCAGGCAGCACAAGTGTCTCAGCCTCTGCTGATGGCTGGAGGCTGGCAGAGAGCAGGGAAAGGGCCACTGTGTAAAAGCTTTTTTTTTTTAAACTGTGCTCTGAGAGGGGTTTTGTTTGCTCCTGCCCGGCAATCTGCATGTGCTTTTAGGGGATGCAGTTTTAGACAGACTTTTGCTCTCCTCCAGTGCGGACATTTCTATCTTCCTTCCTACTCGAAAGCAAATCTGAACATCTATGTCTACTTGAGACTGATTGTTTTAGCATTTTTTTCTGTGGTGTTCATATTCTCTGCATTTCCAGAAATAGAGCACAAACATCTACTACTCGGATGTTTTGTTAAGTTATTTTCATTAAAAAAAACAAACTTGCTTCCATCTGGGAGTTTTGTTAAGTGTTTTAGATACATTTTTAAGTTCTTTGTATCCCATAACCAGATGTGGAGTTCAGCCAACTGTTCCAGGGCTCGAACACATGGATCTTCGGGGATGGTCGGGATCTGGCTCTGAAACTCTCACCTGACTTCATTCTGATAGACGTCGCTCCAAGCTCCTCCTCCGCAGATCTGATTTCTCCCAAATGTTGAGGATATCTGGATTCCAGCCCAAACCTCGTCCATTTGGGTCCAGCTTTATCCGCACCTCCATCTGGTGACCAGCAGAGCTGCCCCTTGCAGCCCAGAGCAGCTTTCCCCTCTGCCTCCATCCCAGCCACAGCACAAATGGCAGATATCTTTCTTCTCCTTTCATAGCGTTAAGAAGCTGAAATCTCAGGAGGAGCATTACAATTTCCAGTGGAACAAGCTACCTTCCCACCTCTTTTTTTTTATTATTTTAGTTTTGTTTGACATGTACACCTTTACTTTCCCAAATGAAGATTGCTGCTAACTACCTCTTAAAATATTATTGCAGAAGGGCTGTATTCTACTGAGAATGGCATTTTTTGTAATAACCCCATTTTCCTTTTCACTTATTCTTACCTAAAAAGTTTCAGATTGCAGCTCATCCATCTCCCTGACACCCAAATCCCCTCTCACGTTTTCAAATATATATATATATTGTTAACCCATTATTAGCCCATTATACCCAGGAAAAAAAAACAGAGAGAAGCATGAGAAAGAGCCAGGCCCTGAGCTGGACGAGGCACATCAGTGGGTTTGCTCCTCTGTGCCTGGCAGGCAGAGCTTTATCCATGCCAACCCATTGCAAGCATGAGAGGCGCCTGCTGCCCGCGAGCAGGATGCAGGGTGGGTGTGCATCACTTTATCAAAGCATCACCAATGCGAGACAGGTCCCGAGGACAGGAAGGACCTTGCCAGAAGTGGAGTTATCCTCTGTGAGCTTCTGAGAAAGATGAAAAGAGTAATCTTCAGCGTGTGAAAATGTCGAGGTTACATCAAGTTGACGGCTTTCTATTTTCATCAAGCTGCAATGAATCACTTTCAGGAAAAGCAATGCCGTATCTTTGGTGAAGTTCCTTTTCTCCCTGAAACTTTCAGCCAGCTGTGAAAGCAGCTGACACTCAACTGCTGAATATTTGCTAACCTCTTTTAAAAAAAAAAAAAAACAAAAAACAGCGCATTCCTCATCAAAATCACACCTACCCGGTGTGCCTGGAAATATTTTTTTATTCTTTCTCTCCCTTCTGTGTGTGTGGCTTTTATTACAACTCACAGGCAACTGCTTAACATCAACAACAAGAAGAAAACCTTGGCCGAAGCCGGCTTGAAGGAGCCATGTGCGGGATGGTGCTCCGTGGCCTTCCCAGTGAGCAATGGGCACCCAGCACTGCAGCTGCACGAGGCTGCCCCGGCCGGCGGGATCAGGAGGAGCCCATTCCTTCCGCTCCATTCTGCAAAAGAAGCTGCTTCTCTCAAGTCTAAATATTTACTGCCGTTTCTGGACACACACACGCACAAAAATTAATAAAACTATCAGCGGAGCGAGATTTTGATTCCCAATTATTTTGCCTTTGCGAAGTTAAATGAAAAAAAAAAATCCCAACTTTGTTTGTGCATTCTTATTGCAAACACAATGCCAACAATGGCTAAATAGACAGCATAATAAATAGCACCACAATGCCGACATAAAGGCCTTTCTGGTACTGCATACAAAATATAAACTGTGCCATGCCATTATTATTCTGGAGCCCTTGCTGAAACAGTGCAGTTGAAATTCCACCCCCAATGTGCACCTAATCAGCCATTCAGAGCCCCTTAATGACTTGTCAGTTCTTTGCCCTGCCATTTTCTGTCCAATTAATTCTTTTATTGTGCACCGGATAAAGGAAGACAAAGGCCTTCCATGCAATAATGAATCATTAAAATTCAGCAGCTCCTCTCTTGTGCTCTTGGCTCCTCACCAGCAATTCAGGCTGTTTCGCATTCGTTATGTGTGTGGTGGTTAAAATTCACTCTACCTCAAACAAGACCTTTCAAAACGCTTAACCCTTTCCTGGGTGAAGGACTCCATCACTACGTCGTGAATTCAGACACAAAAAAAAAAAAAAAAAAGAGGAGGAGGAGGAGGAGGGAGAAGAGCGAGGGGAGGAGAAAGGCAGGCGGAGGTATTTTGGGTAAATGTTTTAATATCACGTCTCTGACAGTCACAATATTGCCTGCGCTCACATCCACAAACAAATACGGGGAAGGAGCCGGTGCCAGCGCGGCCGGGAGACGCGGAGCGGGCGCTCCCCAACCTGTCCCGGAGCCTGGGCAGCCGCCCGCGCTTTGCATCGCTTTCCCTAAACCAACACGGCCCCGGGAGCGGGTGGCGGGAGGCAGGAGGGGCACACTCGGAGTTTGGATTAGGAGCGGCTTGTTTTTTCATTCCTAATTGGTTTAAGATAAACTGAAAGAAGGCGGCTTTTAGACCTCAATAAGTGTGTCCAATGGGCTTTTTGCACAGGCTTCACTAAATCAGGTCAAAACCAACACTCCAGCTAAGCCAGTGACACAGCGTGTCTGCCTGCGCCCGCGGCCATATGGGAACCTCTTGAGGGGTCACCAGCAGCACCCGGACGCTCTTCCAAGCCCTGCTTGCAGCCACCCGAGCACCAAATCCTTCCTGGGCAGGACCCAGCCACCCAGGCTGCAGCACAAGATGAGGGTTCCTCGAACCCTGTTAAAAGTCCTTTTTTTCGGCAGAGGTTGCGTGGTTTTGTTGAAAAGCATCGCCTCCCGTTTCACTCCTCATGCAGCACAGCTCGGAAACAAAATGAATTCACTTTCCACTTAGACCATAGCTCCGGCCACAGCCCCACTGATGTGACCTGCACTCACCCTTCACTCCTCAGCCCCTTGATGGGAACCCGGAGCAGATGGGAACCCGGCTGCAGGGTGGCAGGAGGATGAAGCAAGCTGTCATCAGCACTGCTTGCTGTGGTTTGGGCTCGGGGGGATTATTTTCGACTCCTGCTGACTCATTTGGGAAACATCTTTCCCTCACCAAGCCTTGTGCTTGGCTGCTTGGTGCTGTCCCTCATTCCTACCTCTAAGGGGCAAGAAGGGTCCTCAAGGTGATGGCAGTCCAGCTTGGCTGGCAGTGGTGCAGCAGAAGGACCCAGGAGCCACCCAGTTCTCCTCAGCAAACACAGCCTTGTGAGCATCCCCCCATCATGTTCTCTAGTGTGCCATGTGAGGAACCCCCAAAAACCTCGTGGAGCCTCTACAGAGTCTTCAAGGAAGAGCGGAGTCAGGAGTACATGGGAAAAGCCCCCGCCTCCACTCCCAGCCCCGGGAACAGGAGCTTGGAGCCCTGCTGCTGCTGAGTTCCTGCTTGCAGATCAGTCTGCAGGCTTAAAAGAGCCCGATAGCAGTTGGAGCCAAACTGAATCTCTTAAAGGCTGAAAGAGGGGAAATGCTGGAGCATCCTTCTCACCTTCCCCACGAACTGATTCATCCCCATCCTCAGCTCTTCCATCCCTTTCCTGCTCCCAGAATCTTCCCAGCTCTGCACTGCAGCTGAGCTCAGCCCTTCCTAGGGAAAAAAAAAAAAAAAAACAAGAAAAAAACCCTGAGAGCTCTTCTTGCTCTTACAGGAGCTGTGGGCTGCAGCTGGGGAGCCCAAGGAGTGTGGTGGCCCCACATGAGGGTTATTAGAGCTGAGCACTGCCGTGGGGACACCATATAAGAATTTCTTTGCCATAAACCAAATAACCAACTGTAAAAAAAGTGTAACAAAAGTTGATATCACTCCAGGAAAAACTGCAACAAGGAGGATAGGAAGGGACTTTTTCCACCATATAGAAGGAATGTGGATACGGGCTATAAAATTAATTTCCTCTTCCTTACCAAACATCACCTTCCGAGCAATCTGGATGAATAGCAACGATTATAACTCTCCGCATCAAAATAAAAGAGGAACTATTATCGCTTGTATATTCCTGTAATTATCTTGAGAACCCTTTTTTGTTGACAGCCAGGGGTCAAAAGCCGGCCTTGGTTTCACCTGATCTCATTGACTTGTGCAGAGACATTCCAGATCCGCGCCAGCACAGAGCCACCAGCCCGGGCTGGGCGCACACAATGCGGCCATTCACATCGGGAGCGCGCTCAGCTCGGGGAAAATCACGTCTTGTTCTGAGGGCTGCATCCGCACACCACATGGAAGAAGGGAACAACGCGTGAAAACGCATTTGTACAAACAGCAGAGATTTCAAAGCAAAATGCTCCTCTCTGTGTAGAACCTGTACCACGGATCAGTGTTTTTTTTCTCCTGGGAAAATGAAATGGGAGATTGTAAGTGCAAATCAAAGCATGGGGAATGAACATCGGGAGATTTCCAGCACGCTCTGAAGTCTGAGTCACTGGGACTGTTCAGGGCAAGGAGCTCTCCCTGCCTGTCACCTTTGTGAGCATTCATCCAGTAACATTCGAGTTTTACTCCATAGGTTTGCAGTGGGCATCAGCCGAGAATTTTCAGCGTTGGTGTTTGGGGTGATGTGCACTGCCACCCAACGCGGACGTTTTGACTCTGCCTCAAAGAGCAACGCAGACATCAGTGAAGTCACTGTGAGCTCTGCTATTAAACACCAAGGGGACTGTAAAGATAAGCACTTATATTCCTATCTCGCTCTTTCTTTTTCCTTCCCTGAGCGTGGCACTTCGGAGTGGAAGTCCCACAGCAACGCGCAGAGCAGGCAAAGCAAAAAGGCATCAATTTTTCTCGCATGAACTAGAATAAGACTTGAAGCTTACATTGCAACTGGAGGGAGGATAAAGGAGAAAAGAGAGTCTGCTCTGAAAGTTCCTCTGCAGCTTTGGCTTATGGTGTAATAAAGTCATTTTGCCAGAAGTTTTGTAAACGAGCACGGAGAAAATGGTGTCCAGTTACAGACACTCTGGCAAGATAGGTCTTGGCAAGGCAGCAAGCAGCAGATTTGCTTTGGGACTCTGTTGTTCAGACTTTGTTAATGTTCTTGAGCTTCATTAATTGTCATCACATTTATTATCCCCGCGCTCAAACATTTTCCGCAGCGCTGCACCACGAGCAGGCCCGGCGCGTGCTTCTCAGCACAGCCGCTGCAGTTCCTAATCCCAGCCCCTTCCTCCCAGCTAGGGCCCAGCCTGGGAACCGCGCACCCGTTTGTCTGGACTGCGGAAAGCAAACTGCAACGTCACTTACAGAACCAAAAAAAGTCGCAAACGTAACTATTTTAATGACGGGATTAAAAAAAAAAAAAAAAGAACCACACACACACACCGCATGCAACATATAATTTTGTTGCTATCATAATTAAGAGGTATTTACATGGGCTCACCAACCAGAAAACAGAATCTGTTACTGTAAAATTCCTGTGTGCCGTGCAGAACAGAATGAACTTGGGCTAAAACCACGCAGTCTGACCTTGCAAAGCCTTCCTCACGTGAGCAGTCTCAACAAAATCCTATGAAATCCTTGGGATTACTTGCATGGAAATATACTCCTTGAGGAAGTACAATAAAATAAAAGCAACCTCACAGTAAGGCACCATTGAAGTACAGGGAAAGGGAGCAACAAGGAAAAAAAACAAAATAAGATAAAAAGGAAACATAAGCAGAACAGAAAGCCTCGCTCCACATTTTATTCTGAATAGCCTCTTTCAAAAGGATTCCGAGTTCCACAGAACTGGGCTCAAGGAGAAAGAAAACAGAACACGGACTTGATAAAAAGCCACTTTTAATTTTATCAAATTGATCTGTACAAAAGTTAGCATTGCTTAGTCAGAAGCTAGTGAAGAGAACAGATAAGTAACAGCCAAAGTCTTTCAAACTTTATACAGAAAAATAGATTGCATAAAAATGAGTTTTCTGTATTTTCCCCCACCCCCACATTCCCAAAAGGAAATATGCAAAAAATATTTTTAGAAAAAGAGTAGGAAACGTAGAAAAGGTAAAAAGATGATAACGTCTGAAACGTGTTTTTAGATTTACAAAGTTTTTAAAGGCACAAGTTATCATAAAATAGATGGTTATTATATGCTCAGCATACAATGGAAGAAGTAGAAATATATCGACGAAATATTAGTCTAAAACTAAGTACCTAAACATTTTTTTTTTAGTGGAGAAGATTTTAGTTTCACAGCTTGATGGATGGTATCTGGTCCCTAGAAGCCACAAACAAAAAAACAAACAAACAAAAAAAATCAAAGCAGAAGTTGATAATTCCTCATTAAATTACATCTTCCTATAAAGTAGTCCCGGTTCTGAAAGTGTACAACTATTCCGCAATGCCTCCAATCCAATGTTAACGCCTGCAAGCAGAGCAGCACGGCGCTGCCTGCTCCTGGCCAGCCGTGTTAGCCTCCGCGTTTAGGGAGCAACGTTTGCAGCACCCCTCGGGCGCTGCCCGTGCTGCAGCTCCCGTCTGAGCTCCCTGCTCACGACCAGGTCTGCAGGAGGCAGCAGCCTTCAGCCTCCGTCGAGCGGTTCAAAACAAAACGAACCCGAAAACCAAAGAGGATCTATAGACTCGTAACGCCGTTTTATTGTATCGTCTCCACTATTTTTTATGCTCCCTCCCCACCCCGTCTTTAAAAATCTTTTAGAATTCTACTTTTTTTTTTTTGCACAAAATTACTTCATTAATTAAGAGACAAAATAATACAGAACATAAATACATATTTAACAGATTTAAAAAAAAAAAACACTTTAAGCTTCAAAAAAAAAAAAACCAAAACAAAATGTTAATTACAGCCAAACCTTGCTTAGAAGAACTCTCGACTACAAAACAAACACTTCAGACATGTAATTGGTTGGTCCCACCACACTCGCTTGTTCCCACAAGATTGTTACGCAGAATCGCTGGGGTTTCGCTTTCTGTACGCCTTGGTCCGGGTGAGTTCCTGCCCTCAAGGTTGGTCCATCTCCCACATTGCAATAGACCCTGAAAGTCTCCAATGTCTCTTCCTCTCCCCCCACCCCCCGCCCCATTTTGCACTTGTCAGCTTCCACGATGAGCAAGTTCAGTCCTCACAGAGGAGTCGAATGGTTTTGTCCTTCATTTATTCAAAAGGAATCACCGGTCCTTTTTATTATTATTATTTTTTTAACTCTTCTTTTTTGTTGCTTTTTAAATTTTATTAATTAAAGAAAAATAGAGCTCTGTCCTTTTGGAGAGTTTCAAAGCAAGGGGACACCCAGTCGCAATGAGCAGAGTTCCCAGCGGCTCAGGAGGCACTTGGGAAACGATCGCGGCACTCCACGTTCTTCCTCTTCGTTCCTTCATTAGTGCATACGTTGGGGAAGCCCTGGGGGGGCTCCACGCACCCTTTTTAAGGCCTCGTCAGGGTTGTGTAGACCGGCTGGTCCCAGTTGGCGGTGGGGCTGTGAGCAGGCGGGATGGACAAACCGTTGAGGATGGGCGTCGCGTAGGGACGCCGTGAGGAGTGGAAGTAGGGGTACTGGTAGATGCTGGAGGGGTAACCGGGATAGGGGTTGTAGTAGTTGGAGCTCTGCAGGTCCGTGTAGTCGCACTGGGAGCTGGAGAAGGAGGCAGCAGCTGTGGCGGTGGAGGCAGTGGTGGCACAGGCCTGGGTGCTGTAGGAGCCGTAGTCGGAGTGTGCAGGGGAGCCGTGGGACTGGTCGCTGTAGTGGCTGGGGCTCAGCTGCTCCGTTTTGATGTGCGGCCTTTGCTGGCCCGAATCAGCCGATGATGGCGATGCAGAGGCCGGGCTCCTGTGAGTCCACACCTGGCCAGCCCCGCCGGCGCCTGCTGCCGAGTGGGAGTAGGATGTGCTGTAGGAGCCAGCATTGGGGCCGTGGTCGGCTGGCATGGCAGCATGGCCATTGAGCGGCAGGTACTGGTCGAACTCGTGCACATCGAAGGTCTCCATGTTGTTGATGACCTCGCTGCTCAGCTCCGAGATGTCCACGTTGCTGAAGTCAATGTTCTGGCGGCCGCTTTCCACGAGGCGGCGGCCCTCGTGCTTCAGCTCCTGCTTGCTGCCGTGGTGCAGGTCGGTTTTGGGGGTGGTGGGCGGCGTGGGCGGCCCATGGGGCTGGCCTGGGGACAAAGGGACAGAAAAGTTTTAAGGAGAGCAACCACAAAACATCTCTCAAGGAAGTCAAGAACCACGTTTCTCCCTCTCCATACTGCCCAAGGAGAACGGGAATTTTAATCTAGAGCCCCATGTTGGAGGTGGCTGATGTTCCCCCATGATGTCCTCAAGTTGGGGTACAATGCTCACAAAGCCAATGGTTCATGAAGCATGGAGGGCAACCCAAGGAGTGCCACATCCCCACGAGGTCACACTCTGGGAAGCCCCACAGTGGAAGGACCCCTCTACGCAGGTGGCCTGAGGCCAGCCCGGCTCCCCCAGTGCAGAGATGCTGTTCCAGCCACGCGGGAAGGGGCCGGGACCCAGCCAGGCTGGGCAAGAGCGCAGACATGGCTGCAGCCGCAGGATGTTCGCAATCCTCCTGGAATCTGTCAACACGCGCCCGGTGCCAATTCACAGCACCGCGAGGAGCGGGGAGCTTCAGGGGGCACCGCTCCCCCAGGCACCCCTTCAGGTGACTAATGCATTATTAACCCCTATTAGCTCACAATTAATTCCCCTCTCCAGAAACAAAACCAGGGTCATTTTTGCACTTTGGGCATTTCCAGTTGCACTTAGTAACTAGACGCATGGCCATGCTCACAACCTGGTGCAAAACCTCAGCTCTTAGAGCAATGGCTCTGCTTTTGGATGCCCCCAATCCCACACTGAGCAGGCTCCAAGGGTGCAAACACGCTTGCGTCCACCGGAGGGTTCAAGTTGCAAACCAACACCCCCACGACAAGCAGTTCTCAGCCCCCCGGGACCCTTTACCTGCGTGCTCACTGTGGTGGTGGCCGTCGGCCATGCCCCCCAGCCCGCTGTCAGCCTTGTAGATCTGGGTGCCGGCGTGGTGGCTGAGCTCGGCGCCAGAGTCGGAGTCGCTCTGCCCAGCTTTCACGCTTTTCCTCCTCCGGGGCTGGTATTTATAATCCGGGTGATCCTTTTTGTGCTGGACCCTGAGCCGCTCAGCTTCTTCCACAAAGGGACGTTTCTCATTTTCGCTTAACAAACTGGTTTGGGATCGGTTTTAGAAAAAAAATAATAATAAGGGAGGAAAAAGAAAAATTCACAGTTAATGCCTTTTCCTTAGAAATTTTCAGTTTATTTTCAGACTCACGTCCCCACTGAACTGACCAGAGAGTTCATTACAGTTTTGCCGTAGCACCAAAAAAGCAAAACCCTATTGCAAAAATGTGTTAAAATATCAGTTATAGAGGCACAAAAAAGCACATCCTCACCCGTATTGATACCTGGGCAAACACCCCCTCCTCCCCCCCAACCTCATTTAAAATGCTACTTTTCATCCTTTTGCCAAATACAGTCCCCACAGTCACCCTACAGATGCCACCCCGTCGCTGCAACCCGCAGCGCTGCCCACGTCCAGCATTGTGCAGGGCTTACAAAGAAATCCCAGATGCAAAGCAACGGGATTCTTTCTCTTAAATCTTTCCCCGGCCCCAACCCTGCCCCGCACACCGCTGAGGAGCCTGAGTGACCGCGCCGGGTTTGGTGCAGCTGCAGCGCACGGCCCAGCAAGAAAAGTTTGCATCAATGGTCGTAGCGCTGCCGATAGCGGGGGAAGTAAGAAAGCGGAGTGAAATCAGTGCTAAAAATCAGTTTGTTCGCTTTTACAGCTTGTTAGGCAGCAAGCAAGACAGTCAGAAAAGAAAAAAAAAGTGAATTAGAAAAAGCCATTGTAAAAGAAGTAGTAAGAATATAAGCAGTTTCTCAGGGATGTAGGAAGCACTGGAAAGGACAGGAACGAGCAGGGGCTGAGCAGTACGGAGCGCACTGAGAACCCCTCCGCAGGCAAAGACGGACGGGGAAAAAGAAGTTGAAAGAAAGGGAAAAGGTCAAAGAGAAAGGGAGAAAAAAAAAAAAAAAGAAAGAAGCGGTGGGAGAGACGCGAAGCTGCGCAAACGGGAGCAAAGCCCCGGAACGTCCCCGGGCGGCGCGGAGATGCGCGGTGCGGACTCACCGCCACAGCTTGCCCAGCGTCTTGCTGAGCTCGGCGTTGTGCAGGTGCGGGTACTGGTCGGCCAGCTTCCTGCGGGCGGCCTGCGCCCACACCATGAAGGCGTTCATGGGCCGCTTGACGTGCGGCTTCGCCTTGAGCGACCCGTTGCCGCGCACGGGCATGGGCACCAGGCTCCAGTCGTAGCCCTTCAGCACCTGCGAGACGGCGTCGCGGATGCAGGCGGGGAAGCGCTCGTCCACCTCGGCCGCATCCACCTTAGCGCCCAGCGGAGCGGCACCGGGGGGGCGCGGGGCGGGCGCGGGGGCGCAGCCCAGGCCCTCGGAGCCGGCGGGGGACAGCGGGGAGTCGGAGTCCGAGTCCACGTGGGACATGGAGCTGGTGGTGCCCGCGGGGCTGCACGGAGCCTCCAGCGCTTTGTCGTGCTCCTCGGTCATGTTGAGCATCGGTGGCCGCGGGTGGGGCGGGATGGGGAAAAGGATGGGGGAGGCGAGTAGGGGGCGCGGGGCTGAGCCGCCCCGAGCGGAGCGGCGATTCCGTGCAGCCCTCCGCAGGCTCCCAGAAGGCGAGGAAAAAAAAAAAAAAAGACAAATAAAAGAAAAAAAAAACTGAGCAGAATACGATTTCAAGAAAAGGAAAAAGGCACAAAAGTAGCAAAATCAGCCAAAAAAAAAAAATGCAATCAAACTCTCTCGCTGCAGTCCCGGCGCCCCGCACTACTCCCCGCGTCCGCCGCTGCGCTCCACAACCAGTGCGAAACGCGGCCCCCCGGCAACGGGCGCCTTTAAGGCGCGGGAGTGAGGCTCCGCCCCCAGCGCCGCTCCCGATTGGCGGAGAGGGCGGGGCTCATTTCCATAGGGGGCGGTGCGTGCCGCTGTGGGGCCGTGCTGCTCTCGCGCCGCGCTCCCGCTCGGAGTCTCCGGTGCCGCTCGGAGCTGCTTGGTTCGCGGCTTCGGTCTCCGCGCTGCGCGGCCGTAATGTGCCGGGGACGCTCCGCTGCGGTACCGCTGTGGCTCATGGGGATTCCCGGCGGCGGGGCTGCGGTTAAGGCCCGGCTGTGCGCAAAAGTCCTTTTATTCTGGGGGGAAGTGGAGTCCTGGTGCGGCTGGGGTGCACCGAATTTTTGCTCCTTGCTCTGCTATTTAGCTTTTAAAATCTTAGTTACCCGGAGACGAATACGGGGCACGGTGCGTCCCGAGCCGCGCGGTGCTGCCCCCGCAGCCTCCGGGCCGAGCTCGGAGCGAGCGCTGCTTCGCCAGAACTCATTGAGAGCATTTGATTCTAATTAGCCGCGGAATCCAGCCCTGTAATTGGGGCTGGAAGAAAGTAGTGCCCCGAATTCCGGCTTTATTCCTTCCTCAGCTCCTCTGTCCCCCTGGAAAAATAGGGTCAAGCCTAAGATTTACAGGAAAAAATAGGAATTGCGCTCCAGCACTTAGAAATAGCGGCAGTGCGGGGCTGTGAGCAGCTTGTTTGTTTCCTGAGACGTGTACTCACCTTGAAATAAAGTGTGCGCTCTGAATTCAAATAGAGAACTGCTTTCACTTGTGTGCGTGCCACGCTGTGCGTATCTGTCCGATGAGAAAATGGATGCGTTTCGGTGGACTTGTTATGTCAGTTGACAAATGAAGCCGGTCACTGTGGGGTCTCACGGCTCGTTACTAAGTTTGTTGCGTGGTATTTCAGTGAGTCAGGTAAATTGTATTTCATTCATTGAATGAATGGTGGCTGAGTCAAAGCAACAGTCACTGCTTTCAGTCCCTGATTGCAGTCAGCCCGTCCGGGCAGTGCGTCCCTCAGAAGATCCCAACGCCATTGTGGGGCTGGGAGGGCTCCGTGGGGTGAGGAAGGGCAACCAGAGCTGCGCTCCACTCGTTGCTGCCCTCAGGCTCAGGTCATCCTGCAGCCCTGAGGAATGTGAGATCAGTGATGTTGCATTACTCCGCGTTCACATCCTGCTGTCCTGCCTGGCTCCCCAGCACTGCCCAGGGCAGTGAGATGCACCTCCCGGCCCACTTGTAAAAGCAGGGAGGAGGAGGAGGAGAACGCTCAGGAGCTGCTGCTGCTTATTATTCTGGAGGTGGATAGGAGAAGGGGAGAGCCTGGGATGGGCAGGGCACATCTGCTCACATCTGCTTTGGGGATCTTGCAGGTTCATATTTGATATGACGAAGAGTTGATGATGTTTGCCCAGGGATGGGCAAAGGATGGAGCTGCAGGACGGGTCCTGCGGTGATTTCACATCATGTGTTGTTTTATCTGGGGCTATCAGCTGGCTGGGAGGTGCACAGACATCAGAAAGGGAAGGGCACGAGGGACTGAGACAAGGGGCAGGTACAGCAACGCTGCAGTTCCACTTCTGTAGGAGAAAGTGCGAGTGTATTTCTTCCTTAGTGGTTTTGTTTGCTTGGTTCATGCCATATCCCAGTTGATACCCTTTGGCCTTTGTCAGAAGAAAGGGGTTACTTCCTCAACCCTGCCCATGAGACCAAGCCTCAGAGGCCAAAGGAGAAACAGACATCTTTGGGGAGCACTGAGATTCACGTAAGCCAATGGAAGCTTAAACAGTGTGCTGAACGGGGCAGGTTTAGGGATGATTTGGGGTGGAACAGAGGGATAAATAAGCTGTTCTTGACAGGGTGGGCACGGCAGGAGTCCATCAGGCACCTGCCAATATTGGCCGTGGTGCTTCATTTTTTGTGAAGTCTGACACTGATAAAGTTCCTGGCCGGCTCACACTGATGTTGCTTGAGATCAAGCACTAAATCCCGCATGTGCATGCCTGGCCCCATCTCATTGTCACTTGTCTCTGGGAACCCCCAGAATCATCACGGGATGGAGGCACCCTGACCCCAGTCCCAGCACATCTCCTGGTCCTGCACGGCAGTGTCCTGGCTGTAGGGCAGTCAGTGCCCCACGCACACAGGGGTAGGGACATTTCATCACAGCCTCAAACAGGAGAGACATTTTCAGAGCATGTGAGAACACACAATGGGAAATGCTCTGCAGCGCGCACTCCCTCGCTGGCTGGGGGGCCCAGCCAAAAGTGGGCTCTGTGGCTTAATCTGACCGAGTGGTGAGGTTATCATTTTTCAGCAATTGGCTACCTTTGAACCGCGAGCAGACTTTACATGGGAATTTCAAAGAGCAAATAAAAAGAGCCTTCCAGGGAGAAGAAAAAACAATCCCTAATCAGATAAGAGTAACCTATGCATCGTGTTAAAATAAGCCTCTGACATCTGCAGGATTAATGCTCTGCCCAGAGGATACAGCATTTCAGCGGCAGCTCGGAGATTTCTGCGAAACAAAATTCACTCGTTTTCAGTACAGCTACTGATTTCTAACAGGAAGGAAAAGATCCGCAGTAGCTTTCAGTTCATTTCAATTAAAACAGCAGCCGAAGAGCGGAAAAGCTTTGCTCTCAGGATGAAGCATAGCATTGGGTCCAGTCCTACAGGGTGTGCTCGCAAAGGCTCCAGCACAGACCGCTGTCTGCTCATACAACTCTAGCGCTGGATTTACATCGCTCAGCTGCTTGCTTGATCAGTTGTGGTCCAAAATTGGTCATCCACACACACGAGCTGAGCCTCGCTTCTGTGGACAATTTGGAAATCTAAGTAGTCAGATCCATTTGGAGGATTAAAA
This sequence comes from Numida meleagris, assembly GCF_002078875.1. Lineage (NCBI taxonomy): Eukaryota > Metazoa > Chordata > Aves > Galliformes > Numididae > Numida > Numida meleagris. The sequence continues at coordinate 6,018,181 of NC_034421.1, forward strand.
TGGACAGAACTTTTTTGCAAATTTTAACTAACGCTTTGGGTATTTAGTCCCTGGCATTTATTTCCACCGCTCCCACCGGCAGGCTTAGTCGTGCTCTCAGAATTCTCAGTGTCACCTGCACAGCAGGAGTGAAAAACAACCGTGTGCTCCCATCAGAGTTCCTGCGTTCCAGACACCGAGCTCCCACCACAGCAAGAACAAGTCTGTATTGTTCCAGCCTCATCCAGAGCCCATTATTAGAGACATTTCCACAGGCTGTGAAGAGCTGGGACCCGGGGCTTGCATCACAATGATTGGAAGCAAACCTGCACCCCTTGCACAGCTGCTGCAGTTTGCTGAGAGCAGGGTGAAGAAAGAGGGGCTTAAATATTAGTTTTTAATATTAGTTTTTACTGCGTTAATGGGGCTCTGAGCTCATGCGTCCCTCCTTTTTCTGGACAGCTGCAGGACAAATGTAATGCAGGAATGTGTCCCCCAGAAGCTCCCTTCCAACCCATGAACATTTACCTGGCGGGATACGAGAAACATGCACCGGTCAGGGCTCTGCTGACCTTCCTCTGCTTAAAAGGCACATGGAGAGGAGTGCGTGGGATCCCTGAGTCCTTTTCTAGGTTTCATCATGGCAGGAGATATCAGGAAAAAAATGAACCTATTCTTGGGAAGGTTTCACTTCAAAGAGCGCTCTGCGAAAATCTTCACATGCTGCATTTGGCCTGGAGAGGAATTTCTGCTAAAATAAAACCAAAAAGCCCTCACTAACAAGCGCCTTTTTGATTATTAATTTTTAATATCCCAGTGGAAGATGTTAACTCGTGGCTCGCTCGGAGTTTTTGTCTTGCAGCGCTCACAGCCGCGGTGCTGGCAGCCAAGGACCCGGCGCTGAAAGCAATTACAAACCTGAACAGATTTCTCTTTCGATCTCAGAAAACGTGTGTGTGCAAGGACCAGAACGAGGGGGAAGGAAAATAAACGTCAAGGCGTTCTTTGTATTCAAATTTTATAAGATATCATTAGCATAACAAAAATTGCTGTAGAGCGATGAAGGACACAACAGTCAGATTTAAAGGCCAGGTGGCAAGAGATCTATTTTTTCCTGTTGCATGACACAGGCTGGGTGGCATTTTTATTTTTTCAGAATAATGGCGAACGACGGTTTTATTACATATGATCACTGTGATTATTAATTGTTTGTCCTGTGGTACTGCTTTGGAATCCCACTTCCGAATCAACACCCCCCTTGTTATAGACACTGTACAAATACCGTAAGAAAAAAGTAATTCTTCCTCCAAAAATCCTTTTCAGCCTTAATCCTGCTAACTCTGGAGTTAAGGATCGGATTTCCACGGGGAAAGATCAGAGATTTTAATGGAAAAAATATTACCGCTGGAAAAATCTTAACAGTAGAATAGTAGAAGGAAGCTCCCAAATTCTTCGTGAGATCCCACCTCCCATTCAGCAGACGCAGCTGAATGCTCTGTGGGATTGTGTATTACTGTATTATATATAAGTGAATGTATGTTTTCTTTAGAGGAGTCCCCAAATGTTAATGCTTCTTTACAAAATGGTTATTTCTGCACACATTCACTTGCTCTGTTTTATTTAAACCCAATTCCTGGCAGCCAGAGGGGGGGAAAGTCTGGACCTGAATGAACACAGAGTAATTTAGGGTGCCAGGGACAGCAGGGCTGAGGTGCTGATGGGGACAGCTGCTGGGTGCTGTGACAGTAAATGCTTGTTTCTCTGTCACTTTTGCAGCTGTTTGGAACACAGCAAAATAGGGTCGGGCGGGGGGACGTGGCGGCTCGCATTTTGTTGAATGAAGATCAGCATCAATGATGCCTCTGCGCTGCCTGCGGGCCTGACATTTATGAATCGCTTTCCCTTTGAGACGCAGGGCCTCGCTCTTAAATATCTCGTTTGTGTTACTTGCTGGGTTCTTACATTGTTTTTCTTTTCTGATACTTTTGTTTGAAACGAGGGAAAGCCAGCAAAAATTACAACATGAAAATGAAAGCTGACAACAAAAAAGTGAGCAGAAAACCAAACACAGCTGACAGTGCACACAAAGCGGGGCACCAACATGAACCACGGAACAGAGGGAAGGTAATTCAATGTTCTAATCCACCATTTTATTGCACATTTTCCTCTATAGCTCGATCCATCTTCCAGTAGAGCTAAAGGAAATCTCCTATGGCCTGTTATGAGTGTCGTATCAATCCTTTAGAGTAACAACATGTTAATGCAATTTAATGTACTTAAAACCTTGAAGCTCATCTCGTTGCAAGGCACCATAGGCATGCTGCTGTCTCAGCCCACGCTGCAGAGCTCAGGGTGATCCCTTGCCATGAAAACCGATCGAGTTCCGCATCCCTTTCCCAGCTCCAATTATTCCCTTTTTGCTAAATCTTTAGCCTAAGCCTTCCACTTTTCCTCAGCAATTTCCTCAATTATCCAGTTTGTTTTACAGACATTGCCACTTAACGTGGAATTTGCTGTAAAAGTTTCATGCAGACCCCACAAAGGAAACCATTAGCTTCCATCTCCTTACATTTATCTAGCCAAACCTCGTGGCTAATCCAAAGGGAGAGCGAAACTGCAGTCCACCCGCAGCCCTTAACAAACAGCTTATTTTTCTTTGCCTATACAATGCACCATTATGTCGTGCTTGTGTTTTTTTTCTTTTTTCTTTTTTCTAACAGAACAATGCAAGCAGCGGTGATGGGAAACTGGAAAAACAAAAGAGGCATTGATAAGAGATGGTTGTACAGTCTGAGAAGCATTGAATAGCATTACACCTGATAACAGATACTTTCTCAGAGTGCAGCACACAGCTCAGCAATGCGGTGTTTACTTGGATGGGCTGCGCTTCTAAAAGCATCTAAACAGCTGCCGGGGGCACTTTACTAAAACGTTTTTGGTTAAAAACAATATATATGGCTGAACAGGGGGGTCAAGTATTTGACGGCTGTAGAATCATAGAATGAGTGTGGAGATGTGGCACTCGGGGACATGGTCAGTGAGCATGGTGGGATGGGTCAGGGTTGGACTTGGCAATGGGAGAGGGCTTTTCCAACCTTAATGGTTTTATGAATGATTCTATGAACACAGTGACTCCAGCCCTCTGTGGGCAGCAGTGCCAGTGCCCGACCGCTCTTTTGGAGAAGAAATGTTTCCTAATATCCATCATGAACCTCACCTGGCACTACTTAGGGCCATTCCCTCTCATCCTATTGCTGTTACCTGGAGGAAAAGGCTGACTCCCCCTCACCACAACCTGCTTTCAGGAGACCATAATGTCTCCCCTGAGCCTCCTTTTCTCCAGACGGGACCATCCCAATATCTTTGCACTTAAACACCTTTATTTCCAAGACCATTCCCTGGGGTCGGAGCACACAACACACATTTTTCCACAAAAAGCCCTCCCCGTATCCTTGGCACCGCAACGCTCGGAGTAAGCCACAGCCGCTTCCCCCTCCCCGGAGACCCACAGCGAAGCCCGGACGACGCCGGCCGCGCTGAGGCGATGCATTCCCGCCCGCCGCCCTGCCCGGCCCGCGGGGGGCGGCCGCACGCATGCTCGCTGCGTGCCCCGACATGGCGGCGCCCAGCGCGGCGCTGAGGCAGCGGCGGGGGGCGGCGGCGGGCGGCAGCGGCGCCCCCGAGACTCCGGGGCGGGCGGAGGGCCCGGGGTCGGCGGGCAGCGGGGTTGGCCCGCTGCTGTCGCCGGGTACCTTCTGGCTCACCCGCATCGTGCTGCTGCGCGCCGTAGCGCTGCTGTACCGTGAGTGTCTGGGCGCTGCCGCCGCGCCGCGTTCTCTCTCCCGGGAGCGAGTAGGGGACGGCCCGGCTCGCTGCCAGCAGGACCGCGGGAATTCCTGAGGGTTTGGGGTTTCTCGTAGTTCTGCGCGCTGCCAGCGGGTCAGGTGGGGCGGGCGCGGTGTGGTGGGAAGCGTTGGGGTCGCGGTGTGAAGGTCTCGGGAGACCCATCGGCATCTGCTCCGGTCACTGCGGGACGGGGCTGTGCGGCTGCGGAGCTCACACCCGGCCCGGGCGCAGCACTGAGGCGGGCAGAGCACTCGGCCCCCACCGGAGCGCTGGTTGTTTCTGGGTTGGGGTGCGTACTTGCGTTTAAGGCCTGAGGGATGAGAGAGATGTGTAGGATACTAGGGGAAAGCCTTCACTCCGAGGGCAGTGAGGCACTGGCACTGATGCCCAAGGCTGTGGGTGCCCCATCTCTGGAGGTGCCCGAGGCCATGGATGGAGCCTGAGCTGGTGGGACAGGCAGCCCGTGGCAGGGGTGGGGCTGGGGGCTGTGAGATCCCTTCCAACGCAAACATGGTGTGATTCCGTGATGTGGTATGGGAGAGACGCTTGTCTTCAGTTCCACCTCTTGCACCCAGCTGTGGGACAAGGCCCTGACTCCCAGTGAGTGGCTGGGTGGGCTCGGGGTGGTCTGGGGGCTCCTGTCCCACTGAGGAAGGAGGGCCCCAGAGTGCACACCTGGCTTCAGAGCTGGCCGGGTCTGGCCATCTTTCAAGGTGTGTTGCAAGGTAACAGTGCAAGAGGAGCTCCTCATCTCAATAGATGAAGAACTAAAGCAAAGGAGCTTCTGCATGTAGGATCAGAGAAAGACCACATCCTAGGTCCTGTATGTCTTACTGTAGGGCACCTGCTTTAGCAGGGGGTTGGGCTAGATGATCCCCGGAGATCCCTTCCAACCCCCATGACTCTGTGATGACCCCTCAGGTCCAAGAATTGCCATTCATTTGAAATGGTGAAACTGAGTTTCCAACTCAGCTGTACACATTTGGCTCTTGTTTTGGCAAGTTATACGGAGAGCTGTGCTCAGAGCCTGCTACTGCTCCACTGAAAAAATATTCACAGTGAAACCTAAACTGACATGTAACACACTACGTTACAAATTCTAAACTTGCCCCAGATTTGTCCACAAAATCGTTAGGATTTGTAGGCTGCCAGCCTGCTTAGATTATTTTGCATCAAAACCATGCAGAAGTTGTAGTTTTGTATGGTTTTGACACGTGCTCTGTTTCTAGTTTGGTTTCAGCTCTCGGTGAAATGCGGGGTTATGACTCTTTCAGTCAAAATGAAAGCGATTCTGATATTCCCCCGTGTGTAAATCCAGACTGCTGAGTTTCCCATAGCTCAGTTTGCAGTTTCCTTATGAAAAACTGATCAGCGTTCTCTGCTGTGTGTTCTGCAGAGGCTGCTGCTTTCAGATTGTGGATTTGGGGTTATAAATTTATCACATCCTGGAACAAATGCTGCCCTGTAGGCTGGTGGTGTGTTGGGTAGGAAGGCAGCAGGCAGTGGCTGCAGGGGGTGATGAGACGGGATGGCAAGGAGCACATTGAAGGGATGGGATGTTCTGGTGAATGGGAGACCTCATCTGGGACAACTGGAGTGGTGAGAGGTGGGGAGCAGGCAGAGCAGGCATCGGTTTCAGGGTGAGGGGAGTTACAGAATGGAAAAAAGGAGGGGGAAAACTGAAAGCAAGAGAATGAAGCTGAGATGGAAGGCTGCTGACTGAATGCATAGCGAGCAAATAGAGGCAGAAGAACTGGATTTATTTTTTTCTGGAGGAGACAAGAGCAGGAATGTCTGGAGGTGATGAGAGATGATCCCCCAATGCTTCCACAGCTCAGAGCTCTCCTTTAGAGAGGAGTTGTCAGAGGAAGAATTTCAGGTGCCAGAAGCAGAAGCTGGAAGGAGCAGGGTAGGAGACTGGCTCTGTCCTTTATGATGGGAGAGGTACAAGAAAAGAGAAGTTTACCTGCTAGTGATGCAACTTCTGTTTGTTTGCGGTCAGGTAACAGTGAGTTCTGCTGTTTGTCCTGGTTGAGTAACAGCCAGCTGACCCAAAGTCAGGTGTGTGAGCAGGTTTGAGGCAGGTCTAATTCCAACTCTGTTTGTCCCCAGCATTGCTGGGACACCAGCTCTGATCTGAAGGTGGGAGAGATGCCGTGCAGCCTCCTGCTGAAACGTTTGTAGGGCGGAAACTGATTGGTATGTCTGAGATGGAGAGCTTGCCGTCAGGCAGATTCCTCCGTCAAAGGCTGCGGAACCATGGCACGGCTGTGGTGGGATGCTCTCGAGGGAAGGTGGATTGCCTTTTGATCTTCTCTGTGAGCCTCGCTTTAGAAACAGCAGAAAACAATTTTAAGCCCCTGTGCCAAGCACCTCTTCAAATCTCTCTTTTGAAGATGGAACCATTTACTCTGACAGATTATTTTTTCCCAGACGTGGCAATCCTGCACACACAGAGACTCAGACTTGCTGAGGAAACGGCTGATGGCGTTGTGACAGTTTGACATTCCTCACTTGTGGGATGTTTTTTCCCCTTCTTTCGTTTCACCTTTTTAGATGTAACCCTTTCACTCCTGCTGTGTTCAGGAACAAAACCTTCAGAGGAGGGGGGGAGTTTTGCACCAAAGTACTGGGGAAAGCAGTCACCCCTGTTGTTGCTGCTCCTGTTAATTAGTGGAGCTGGGAGCTCGTTCTTCCTGCTGAGCGCAAAGGGAGGAGTGAGAGAGTGAAGGACACCCAGGATTAGTAGAGAGAAGCGTGATTTGATGTGCGCAGTGATGTGGAGATGACAGGCCCCCCAGATCATGCTTGGCGGTTCTGCCCATCCTCCTTTGGGCTGCACAAGGGCACTCCTGAGGCTGTTGGGGTGCCTGCTGCAAGCCCAGGGGATGCTTTCTCTTTGGATCTTCACCTCTGGAAGGAGGACAGGCAGAGCCAGGCAGGTGTGAAGTGTCCTTTGTGTGCTCCCTATGGTTATAACAGCTCTCCTTTTTTTATTTGAAGGGGGTTTCCAGAAGCATCCAGGGCCCGGGAAGTCCCTGGCAAGGAATCTGCTTGGGAGGTGTGTTAGAGATGGGAAGGTGGAAAGGATCTGATTCGTGGAGGCTGGTGAGCAAACCCACCTGCTGCTCACAGGGATGGAAAGGATGGGGAAGATGGCTCTGAGCTGAACGTGCTTGGAGGTTTGCTCTTTGCATTAGGGTAGGCCATCGGGGTTCTCCAAGCTGAGCACTAAGGTAAATAAAGCACCTGTCTGTGCAGTTCTGTTTTGAATAGTAACTTACAGGGTGTATGTGTAAATTGGGTGATGTGTAAGCTCTTACAGCTGACAGCCCTCACAGGTGTGTTGATAGCTGGTAGCTCTTTCTCCACTTCCAGTAAATGCAGGCAGACCCAGTGGCAAAACAGTCCTGGAGGAGGAGTGGGAAGTAAAGCAGGCTCCAGCCTGGGACACACTGAGAACAGTTCTGTAGGTCCTGCACTGTGCCATGCTGCCCGGATCCCTCTCCTTGTTTCTGTAGAGGCATTCTTATATGGTGCTGCCCTCTCTGACTTCCACTGTTAACACCTATCTTCTATGGCTAATTGCAGTCTGTAATTCATTGGACAGAGGCTTGGAGAAATGCAGTTTTGACTTCTGAAGTCTTTCCATTATGGTCTTGTGCTTTGTATGCATTCCCTATCGCAGGGATAAGTACATAAAATCTTTGAGGTCCTGGTGGAAGTGCTGTTACAAGTAAATAGCTGGTCCCAAAGCTTCCGACAACAAACGTGTGTTATTCACTCCCTTCGCCCTCCTTCTAAATCATTTTAAGTGCCCTTTTTTGGATGATTACCATCATCAGATTCCAGATGTAGAGGTTTAAGTAATTAGATACCACCCTTCCCAATTTCAGCCATGCTTTGTGGAGTGCTTTGAAATAAAAGCTAGTATGTAAATGCAGTTTATCTTCCTTCTCCTCATGTGTTGTTTAATTGTAGTATTTTCTTTCCCCAGAGCCAGGACTATGGGAGGTTCGTGCTACTTCTTCCCAGCTCTGAAATCCAAAGCCTTCCTGGGGGAGCTGGGCTTCCTGTGGGCTCCTGGCTCTCCCCGGTGTCCTTCCTTCCCCTCTCTCTGCCATCTCCTTTGCTTTCCCCTGCTCTTCCCTCAGTTATTTTAAAAGGCTCCCAGGCCTCCTCAGGATTGTGGTACGTCTTCTGACACCTTTTCTCCCCAGAAGGTTTTATTTCGGCGTGGTGCTTGCTAGCAAGGCTGCACAGCAAAGGCAGCATGTTAGTGCCGTGTCTGCTAGCGAGCTGTGTGCCTCTCGTGCGTTTGGTGCTCAGCAAAGCGCTTGCACTGTAGGAAGGTGAATGGACAGCAGGCAGTGATAATTGGAGGGAAATGATTACAAAAAGTGGGAAGGAGCGAGCCTGTCTCCCAGGAGCAGCAGAGACTGGAGCTGCTCTGGAGCGGATGCATCTTTTCAGAGCTGGAGGCTGCACTGCTGCCTGCCTGGTGTTGAACAACGAGGGTCCGGTGGGTGAACTTCTTAGCAGTGCCACAGCCTTTTGTGTTTGCTTTCACGTTATTTCAAACAAAGAGACAGTGGAGAGATAGGCACTTAAGAAGTCCCTATACACAACCACCCCAAAGTCCTTTGCTTTGCTGCAAATGGCAGTGGAACAAAAAAGTGTTGAGAATGGACTGGCTGTGTTTACTCGTGGCTGTAGGGCTGCGGGATGAAAAGGGGCTGCTCAATTTCATTGTGGCTCTTTGCTTATTGCTAGGGGTTCTTGCTTTTGTATTACAGAATTTTGCTGGGGAATTCATCAATTGAAAACTAATAGTAATTAGGAAACCGTGAGCATTCTGCTCCTTTTTCTTGTCAGCGGCACAACCTCTATTTACCAGCATAGGGCTTTTTTTGAATGCCTCGTTGGGTCAGAGGTGCACTTGATATATGGCTCCAGGCAGGCTTTTCTTGTGTGCAAAAGGTAGTTTGGTTTTCATGCGAAGCTCTGCGCTTTTGGTTCATTTCTTCTTGTGGTTTGGGCTTGAAGTAAAAGTTGAGACTTCTTTTAATGGGGGGGAGAGAAAGCCATATGACCGGAAAGTCTTAAATTTCACATCTTTAAATCTTTACAGAGCATGAAGAATGGGATTCTCTCATTCTCTGACCATGACAGGTTGAGCCTGGACCGGGGGAAAGGAACTGAGGTGACAGGGCAATGTGGATAGACCAAATCATTTCAGATGGGTGATTCCTGTGCTGCACGCTCCGCTTGTGCTTATTGGTAGCATGTGGGTTTGAACAAGGAACGCCTTCATTTGGGGGAGAGAGGAGCCTGGGAGGGGAAGGAGAAGGTGGAGGGGGAGTTAATGGAAAAGTACAGTCAGGCACCTTCTGAGGTGAGGATAAGTAGTGGAGGTCTATTAGCAGCTGGTGACAATTTACATGTATTACTTATGTAAAGATCAGCTCGCAGCAGGTAGGGGAGCGTGCTCCCATGTGAGCTGTCAGAGGCTCCTGAGTGGGAGGGAGCATGGGAGTCGCTGAAGCTCAGGGCTCTCCAGTCTGCAAAGGAGTGAGTACTGTGGAGACAGGCATAGTGCTTTGGGGGAGAGAAGAGACGGGCATGGGATGAAGATGCCCAGATCCAGGCAGTCTTGGTGAGGAGAAAAAAAAAAAATCCATGCAGCGAGCAGCTACATTGATGGGAAAGGTGATGGAGCTTTATTCTGGGTTTGGAGAACGTGGGATGTGTTCAGCTGCCCCGGGAGCCTGCAGGAGACATCCCTGCCTTGGGAACCCCCCATCACCTTGTGTCATTCCCAACAGAGGTGTGGGGAAGGATGGCTGTGTCGGGGCAGCAGTTAACCTTGCCCCCACACCCTGGCCGTGCAGCAGGCGTGCCAGCAAGCTCCCTGGGTGGAAGCAAACTCCCTTGACCATGTTTACCTGGAGGGAGTGGGCAGATGGAGAGTGGAAAACCCCCAAACACAAGGCCAAAGGGGAGAGGCTTCAGAATAGGGGCTAAGGAAGAGGAACAAAAGCACAGGCTATGGGGGCAAAAGGGACTTTTTGACTGAGTAAGCCAGAATCAAAGGGCTGTTGCCAATGGGATTTAGCTATGAAGTCATCACATGCAAAATATCATCAGTGCAGCAAATAATTGGTGTTCTGAGGGAAAACCACTTTGGAGCCCAGTCTGTGCAGTCTTTAGCTGTGCAGTTTGTGCCAACCTATAATGCAGTCTTGTCTGCTTTCAGGCTTTGAAAGGCTGTGCAGTATTTTGTACATACAATGTGTACTTTGAATGCTATAGTTTGTTTTTCCTAATTTATCCTTTCCTTGTTTATCTTGCATACTGCACAGGGGTCTAATTTAGATTTTTTTTTTTTTTTAGGAAAAGAAACTGCTTAGCAGTTATGGGTTGGGGCAGCGATTCCTGTAGCATTTAGTGGTGAATTTTTTTTAGCACTTTCAGCAAACTGCAGCAGATTGCATCACGAATCCAGGGAAACCAAGGCATGGAGTTTATGACGTAGCTGGTCTGAATTTTTTATTTCTTTATTTGTAACTCAAAATGGAAGATAAAGTTGCTTGAGGCTCAAAAGCATTATGTTTCCACTGATCCTGTGTGATAGGCTCTCTGATTACACAGTAATCAGGAAGAAGTATTGGTAGAAAAAATGAGCTCTCTAACATATAAAACACGTACTTTGTTGTCCCAAACTGATTCTTTAATGTTGCAGGTTTTTTTTTTTCTTGTCAGTAAAAACAGTAAAATATTCTGTGAGTCTTTGTAAAGCCATTCTAAAAGATGGGCAGCAGAAGGTGCAACCAGTGATACCCCCAACTTTATTGCATTCATGCTTGGATTTGGGACCTGCTGGCATCAGTGGGATCCTTCCCAGGAACCTCAAGGGTGCTGGGCTGTGTCTGAGTGGTGGCTTTAAAACGAGGACAAACTGCACGCTGTGTGCAGAGAGCTGGAGCAAGAGTGGAATGGATTAAGTGAACTGGAGACCGTGCTGTGTGCCAGGGGGAGAGGGACGTTCATCTTCGTTCCCTGGGGTTGCAGGGAAGTGGGGATCCAGGCCTGAACTTGGGATGCAGTTTCACACGAAATTTCCGCCGACGTTCCCAGAGAGACCAACCAGATGAGCACCAAAATCCTTGTTTGCAGAATGCCGGTTTTCAGATAAGGAAGGAAATGGATTTGATCATTAACGAGGGGGGAGCTGGGGGAGACCAGTTGGCGTTTTGCAAGGCCTCAGCTATTGCTGCACGTGACGTGGCTGCTGTTTGGATAGTGTTTGTGACAAGGGTGAGTTAGCTGCTGGGAGCAAAACGTGTGGAGCCTAATCAGGAAATGTTGGCCTTTTTTTTGTTCTGAGAAATGGAGATTACTGCATTTATGAACTGCAAATTGGTAACTGGAGGAGATTCCTAAAATATGAGATAATCCCTAGAAGCTGACCAACTTTCTCTGTAGAACATCAAATTCTAGGTCTACAATCTGTAATTAAATTGCTTGTGTGCTGTTAAAAAAAGCATCTGGCTGTTCTAAGATTGTCCAGTGCGAGAGCATAGATACGAAACATGGGAGAGCTGCAGCAACTTGTAAAAAAAAAAAAAAAAGTAGCAATTTAGAGGATGGGAAAATATTAAGTCTTTGTGTTTCCAGCCTACCAGATCCAGAAGGTCAACCCATATCGTGACTGCTATCTTCTGCAGTTGCAATGCTTAACCATGACACTGCTGGATGAATGATGGTGTGTTTTGGACAGCACTTGCTGTCTCATTAGCAACATTGTGAAATATTAAGTGTATTCAGTATGAGGACAAATTCCAGTGCTTGATAGGTGCACAGATAATGCTTTATAAAAATGGGAAGTAGGTTGTCTGCTGAAATTAAGACATAGTGCTTCAGATAAAATCTGCTTCTGCTGTGGGCTGTGTGTACTGGATGGGGCACATAGAGTAAATTGGCACCACCAGCAGCCATGGTGGAGCTGTGACACTGCAGCGTATTTGGTGAAACTGAAATAAAGGGTCAGAAGGTACAGCTGTCTCTTTGCTGCTGCAAAGGAACTGTGTGCGTTCTTCTGGCGGCTTAAATTGTGCTCCCCGGTATCTGTGCTGAGGGCTTCCTGGTGTATCCTGTACAAATACTGTTTTGTGGAAAGCTAATTCCATCGGAAAGTCTTGAAATTAATGTGGTACTTTCACTCTGTATCTGCAATGCAATTAAGTTGTTTCCCTCATCTGCATTAAGAGATGAATAGCATATGTGAATAACCGGGGGTCACGCTGAGTCCAGCAGTTGGGCTCAGCCTCCTGTTTGTTGGTGGGTCAGGTCTCTTGGCTGCAGGCAGCTTTTCCCAGAAGTGTGTTTCTGAGTTTGCCTGAAGCAAATGGCGTGTCCCTTGCAGCAGTTGGGGAGAAAATTATCTCAGAACAGATGCTGTGCCATTTCCTGGTGTGAAGTGTAGATGGAATTCCTCTGCCTTCTACATCATGGTTAATAGAAGTGGCTGTGTTGTGTTTTAGTGGAGATGAGGACATGTGAACAAATTCCTTCCCAAGACATGAATATACTTCTGTAGATCTGATTTCTAATACTTCTTTTTTTTATCTCCTTGATTTCTCTCTAGTTGTGGCCTTCCTAGTGGCATACCATCAAAACAAGCAGCTGATAGGAGAAAGGGGGCTGCTCCCGTGCAAACTATATCTGCAGAATGTCAAGAAGTATTTCAAAGGGAAGATAAACCTGGATGCCCTCAGCTATGCCCCAACAATCATCTGGTTTCTGGACTGGTCAGATATGGACAGCATCTTGGACTACATCTCCATACTTGGTCTGGTGATTTCAGCCTTTGTATTGATAACTGGATGTGCAAACATGATCCTCATGGCTGTCCTGTGGGTCCTCTACCTCTCGTTGGTCAATGTTGGACAGATCTGGTAGGTTAACAATCTCTCTGCTTTGCTTTTCGCTGTATTTCCTTGCTGTTTGTTGTACCCATTGACTTTTTATTACTATTTGAGGTTAGTCATCTGGTAACGAATGATATATGCATGCAAGAGAAGGAAGACAGTGAACAGAAATGAATTACAGGCATGTTCCTGCTCTCTTTCACCCAGAAAGTAAATGAGTCCTGATTGCCACTGTTCTTTGTGAGAGAAGTGGCTGCACAAAACACCATGCTGCACACTGTCTTTTGCAAGGGAATTCCCTTGAGATGGTTTATCAATTTTCAGTCTTATCCAGAGGAGAGCTGGAGCACTCAAAATAAATATACAAAACCTAGGGGAAGGAATAAGGAAAGAAGAATGAGTGCACTTTGCACCATAGCTCTTCCCTGTAGCTAGGCAGACTTTGTTTTAAAGAAAAGCATTGTCAGTGCCCCAACCAGAGGAAGCGTTTCAGCTGATCTTCGTGCTTTTTGTAAGGCCTTCGAGACACTGGCTAAAATGATGGGATCTAGGGAAACCAAACTTCATTAGTTCACCTCTTTAAGTACCTGTACCTCTGCCAGAGCAGAGGCAGTAGGCTAACTTGGGCAGCTGGAAGGCCCTGCCGTGAAGAGGTGCCTGAACTCGTGGATGTGATCCAGCTGTGTCACTGGGATGTTCTGGCTCCACAGCGTGTGACTGGACACCCTCATTATGGATGGGATCAATGAATTTAATTTTAGGGATTTGCATGTGGTTGAGCAGCCCGGCGTCTTGTCCCATCCCATTCATTCCTATCCTACTCCCAATGGTATGTAAGTGGGTGAATGGTAACAGCTTCAGTTTTCTGAAAAGCTCTATTTTCTGAGCTCTTAACTCAGCGTGAACTTCAGACTGTGAAAGAAAGCCACAATTTGAAAAATAGTTTGGAGACAGTTTTCTGTTGCCCGTTTCCAAGTTATTCCAAAATTACTTGCCTATTTTTCTAGGTTCACTACAGGGTGAGGATTCGAGCATCATCCTGCTCATTTCCAGAGGTACAGGAGTCTGGGTGGGACTAATACCTGTCTGTTGCCAAAGTTTGTCATTATTCAAGTTGCAAGGTGTGCAGCTGGAAGGTGGACCTGCAGTGCTATAGGAGGCTGAAGGTTTGATCTTGCCCTTCAGGAGCAGGCTAGCTAAGAGCTTAACTTTCTTAGTGCTCTTAAGGCCCTCTGGAGTGCTCAGTGTTCTGATGTCATGGCTGTAGCAGTGGTGAAATTTCATTATAGTTTAAAAAAAAAAAAAAAACACAAAAAAAAACCAACCCTGATTGGAAAGTGTTCTCAGCCTCCCGTTGAGCAGGCATGTTCTGCGCTGCCCCTCTGCTCGCTGTGGCTTTCCCTGCTGGAGGCAGAGGTGTGGGCCTCCTCTCTGCAGGAGCTGGAGGGATGGCAGCCCTGCAGAGTGCCTGAGGTTTGCCCAAAAGCAATCCAGTTTTGCCTGTTTAACTCCGAGTGGCCGTTCTGTTGTCTTCACTGCACAGGCTTGGAAGAACAGGGGGGACAAGGGGAGCCGCTTTCATGGGGAGCTGAATCACCAGTAACCAGCAGATGATGTCCAAATGCCTCTTCCTGGGGGGTTTCAAAGCTCACGAGCCAGCTTAGGTCTCGTTGCAGCTCTGAAGACAATGGGTTGACCAGCAGGAATGCGAGAGAGCCCAGAGCTCGCATTCTATGGATGCTGTGGTTGAAAGGAATTGCCTGTTGATATTTGAGATAAGGCTTTTTTTTTTTCCTCCTTTCCTACTTCACATTTGGAGTTTAAAAGTGACAATGTCATGAGGAGGTTGCTCCTGGTATCCAGCAGTAACATAGTGAGGGAAGGGGCTGGGTTCTTCTTGGGGAAGGGGTGAGAGGGAAAAGGTGGGGGGAAAGGAAGTGCTGCCCCAGCTTCTCTTAGTTGTGGCACTGAATGTATTAAACAGGAAATTAGGTTCTTGTAAAGGGGTGGGAGAAAGGAATCAAAGCGACCCAGCAGTACAGTCCATTCATCTGTGGTTACATTTTTTCATTAGGTCCTCTGAAATGGGTCACTGGGTGGTGAAAGCCACATTATTATTGTGCATATAGTGTGACGTTCAGTTCCCTGGAGAAGGGGTGCTGGCAGCTGGTGAAGGTGGGGAGAGGGAAGGAGGTGGGTTAAGTCTCTTCTCAGCACCCTATAGGGGGTTTGGTGGCACTTGGTGCGGGCTGGCAGCACCTGAAGTCTCACGAGCTCTGGGGTTGTGAGTGGCAGTGTTGACCTTGGTTTTAAAGTGGCCTTGAAACGCTCTACGTCAATGTGGAGATGGGATTACGTGGTCTGCTGACTTTGTCTTACAGATTTGGACAGGTTGGGAGGTTTTGGTGAGGTGTGATTCTTCTCTGAATCATCTGGAAAAATTTCTTTGCCAGAAAAGCAGTCGGGCAGTGGAACTGCTGCCCAGGGAGTGGTGGGGTCACTGTCCCTGGAGGTTCTAGAGCTGTGGAGATGTGGCACTGAGGGACATGGTCAGTGGGCACGGTGGGATGAGTTGGGGTTGGACTTGGGGGATCTTAGAGATCTTTGCCAACCTCAATGATTCTGTGGTCGGTTGAAGACCACAGCAGCTTCTTAAAGAAGGGAAAGGGATAACATTGCCAGAATTTCCTGGTGGCAGTTATGAGGCAGCTCAGCGAAGGTGTCTGAAATGAGGAAGAAGCTCCTCTCGTGGCCCTGTTATTGCACAGTTGGTCGTAGTGCTGCTCTGCAGGTGTGAGTGCTGCGAGCTGGTGCTGCCGGGCACGGCCTGTGGGCTGCTCCCATCCAGCAGACACTGGGAAGGCAGTTCAAGGAGACACGGGGGGACAGGGAGAAAGAGTTCTCTTTAGGCCAGCGAGGAACAATTTATTCTTTTTTATCGCCTTTTCCTTTTTTTTCTTTTTCTGTTTTAATTTTAAATGTTTCTATTTGTTTTGGGCTGGAGGCTCCAGATGCCGGGCGCTGCTGAAGGAGCGAGTCTTTCAACTGCTGCCCAGCTGGCTTGGGCTCAGAGTCAGAGGAAGCTTTAGAAGAGCAAACCGTCCCCTTTGGAAGGCCGGGCACGTCGCCTGCCTCCTGGTGCTGCCGCCTCTGAGCTGGGGGGAGCGGAGCCTGCAGTGATTGCACTGCAAGGGACCAGCTCGGGCCTTTGGGTGTGCTATAACACCTATTGATTGAAAAAACAAACAGACAAACAAAAAATCAGGATTTGAAAACCAGGAGGAGAAAGATTTCTGACTGGGTGGTGAAGGAGGTTAGTCGATGACTGTGGGAAATGAGGTGTTTGGAGGGAGAATGTGGCTCCTTGTGCCCCCAGCACTGGGGGTCACATCCTTGGAGGCAGTAGCAGGGTCAGGTCCAATTGCTAGGGGATGGAGCTGCCCCTCTGGATGGTGCCTGGTGCTTTCAGTGCTGGATGGGTTTCAGGAGCTAGTGTGTATATAGGGAAGGAAGCTGCTCCTGCAGCAGGTTGGTGTCAGATGTTTGCGATAGATTTCCCACAATAAGGATTACTTTGGGAACCTGAAAATGCTGAAAACTGGAGCCAAGACACTGTCCTGGCCTTAAACCCTCGACTTGGCCAGTTCACAGTTGTCTCTGCCAAAGCACAGGTGAATGGTATGAATTAAGATGTACTTTGAAGTTTTGAGCGCAATCAAAGAAAAGCGTGTTAATTTTGGGACCTGTGAAACGCAGGACCAAGATTGCCAAATCTTAAACTGAAGTGCACAGGGAAGCTTTTGTAATTTTGAGCACTCTGTTCCTCTGTTCCCAAACCAGATGTGATATTCAGAGTCTTCTCAGACTTAATCTGGACGTATTCTCTGGCCACGTGATGATGCCACGTGTGTATCACAAGCTCAGTATGTCTGTTTTAAGATACTGGATTTATTTCCCCCTCTCCCATTCTGAATTTTTGCTTTTGAGGTAAGAGGGGGCTGTCAGGATTTCTAAACACTGAAATAGCACAAAAGGATGTTTGAGGTCTGACCCACAGGCTGGGTGAAATGCTTAATAACTACACTGATTTTCTTGCAGTTCTTGCAGACTATTCCTAATTTCAGTAAAACAACAAAAGTAAGAAGTGGTCCCTGTTTAGCATTAGAAGCTATTCATTGAATCTAGAGATGCCTGTAAATTTTCTTATGGAAGCCTCTCATACTTAAGTAAGTATGCATTTTGTTGTCTGTGAGTCCTGCTTATCTGGGTTGAGTCCCTGCAAGAATGATGGAGCTCTGCAGGTCCAGTCTGAATGGCTTTGCCTTTCTCTCTGTTTCCTCCCTCCTTAATGTTGTTCATACCTACTACAATCCATTAGATTAAGAATGGGAAAAGCTGTCCCTTCTTAAAAGTGCAAGTGCTCGTTGCAGGTGACCTCACAAAACCTCCATTTGTGGTTTTATTCCCCATGGCTTCTGCTGGGGCCAGTGTCTGCAGGGCTGGGCTCTGCAGAACAGGTCCTTTGTCAGGACGGGCTCTCTGGGAGAGGTGTTCTAGCAGAAGTGGAATCATTTTTGTACCAGAATAACTAATGCACTTCCAAAGTGAATTCATAATTCTGGAATAAAATCACTTTTATCCCACAGTAAGGTGTCTCCAGAGAGCTATTACATTTTCTTATATAAACAAACTCTTAAACTGCTCTGCCACTGATCTCCTGTTTCTTCTTCTGTTGTTTCCTCAGTGTACCACCCCCCCCCTCCCCCAGCTGACATTCAGATGTCATCTGAAAACCCTTTCCTTTCCCATCACCATTGCCTTGCTTCATTGTACGAAGCATTGTCCACTGCTAGAGAGCATTCAGTGGTACAGTGCGTAAGACACTTGATACAAAAGCTAGAGTTGTGGGTTTTTAAATCCTATTACCTTTTCTCCTTTGTGACTGAGATTCTGGTAGAGCTATGGGAGCTCAAGGGAATATGTTAAACAAGCCAATAAATAAAACGATGTAGCGTGAGGTGGCTACAGTGTTCTTTTCAGTGTGTTCTTCCCTTGTGGAAAATGTTGGAGCTACTGCTACCAGATATTTAGGATAAAATAATGCTATGCAAGCTCCATATTTTTTTTTCCTGCAGAGAAAATGAATCTGAGCAGTGCTTCACCACCATACAAAGCCAGAGGGTGGTGGCAAGTCAGCTGGAGCTGCATGTGGGTGCCCTTTGAAGCCTGCATGCCACCATGGGTTCCAAGAAGTTGCAGATGCTTCACTGCTTTCCTGGAGCACAAAGGAGAGGACAGGAATCTGTCTTTCTGGCCCCAGATGCCTGCTTCTCTTTGTATTTTGCTGACTGAGCATAATATTAATAGCTTTTGCCTTCTAATGTTAAATACTTAATGAAGGGACAGGTATACTGCAGGTCAGGAAAGCGTGTCTGTGAGGCATGTAATTGAATTGCAATTAAATTACCGTCTTCGGAAGCTCACTTACAGTAGAGAAAGAATTAAGACGTGTATGTCATGGAGGCTTTGTGTTTTATAGGTCTCATTAAAAACCACTTGACCTATGCAGGACTTGAATCACAGTCTTCTGTCTGCGGGCAGATGAACTGGTGAATGGTTCAGGTTGAACTCCATTAAGTGCTGGGGAGCTGATGAGATGCTCAGGGCTGTGGTTTTCCCTCTCCAGGAGGGCCTCAGTAGCCATCAGATGGAGCGTTCCTTTTCTTTCCTCTTATATTCTACAGCTTTTTTTAATGGTCTAAAGCAGTTACGTTTTTATTTAGTGCCATCCTATCCAGTAGAAGTTAGAAACAGACTTCTCATTCCAGCATGTAGACCAACCATTGTGTGAACTGTGGTCTGCGTTTAGCAAACTTTGTTCCCATTTTTAAGTGTGCTGGTTTGTGACCCTCGCGATGAAGGCGCAGTGCTTGCAGGGATGGTTGTTTTATGATGAGAAGAGACCAGTCTGACCTGCAGAATTCAGATGGAGAATCATCCACTGAGTGTCCAGCAAACCAGAGCCACCTCACGTGTGAATGGAGGTACATGCATGGGTTGGTGTGTTTGGGCTGATGCGTATTCAGCAGCGTGAATAGTTCGCTAACGCTTTCTTGCCTGCTCCTGAGCAAGGAAGTGCTGAGGAATCACGAGGTGTGCCAGCAGGGACTAGGACTTATGTGTCCTGGCTGTCACTGATGTGCTTGGTTCAGCTGGGGAGTTTGCTGAGGCTTCTGCTGTAGGCAGCAGTGGACGTGTTGGGCTGTGCTTCTGTGACCTTGGTAAGGTCTTTCCATTAGTCTCTATCCTGCTTTATCTGCCTGTCTGAAAGTAATACAAGGCTTGTACTCGGAGACTAAGGCTTAATTAACATCAGCTTTTCAGATTTTAAACTTTGAAATGCTGGCAAAAATTAATATTGTGCAATTTTGTATATTTAAAAAAGCATCCTAGTTTTTAGGTAAATGACGTTAAGAAATACCACCTTGATGGGTATGCTAAATTGGAGTTGTCTGAGCTTTACTTAGGACTTTGCAAATAACCCTTTCTGCAACCTGGCTTTATTTTTCTGGCTCTCCCATGCATCCCAGTGACAACAACAACAACAAGGAAACGCGGAATATCTCATTCCTTTATCTGGCCCTTGCCTTGGCCGTAAACCTCAGGAATGTCTTTGTTATTGTGGATCGCAGCCTAGCATCCCTTCATTCCAAACTTCCCTCCCTCTTTCCCCAGAAAGAAAAGATTATCTCTAGAAATGTAAACCTGAAGCTGAAGGATCTCAGGGGGTCATCCTTCCTGTCGAGGAAGCTGCTTTTTGGCACTTCCTACTCCTAGAGAAGAGAGGGAGCGGATCAGTTTCAAAGAATGCTGTGAGCAGACGCGGGCAGTTGATATGACATATTAATGAAAACAAAGATTAATACCATGTGACACTGTTGCCTTGCAGTACAACTGGGAACTAATGAGGCTAATGAGAACCATATTTTTGTTTGAGAGATTAAAATTTAATCACGGCTGATGTCAGAAATGAATCATTTAGCATCCCCCCCAGTGCGTTAAGGTCTCCCCTCCCTGCCCTGGGCTGGCGTTCACTCAGCAGCCGCCCGAGGGGCTGGCCCCTGCTGCTCAATCACCTGGCACTCGCTGTTCTCCTTCCTCCATCCTCGAGACCCATAAATGTGTGTTCTGGGGTGAGGCTGCTGCTCCCCTTGCTTGGATTGGTTGGATTAAGTGCAGTAGGGTGAGTGCCCGTTGCTTAGCCTGGGTTGGAGCAAAGAGCACAGTTGCTGCAGATGTCTGGGGAGGTTTGAGCGCATCGCTGCTTTTGTCTTCTCCCAGACCTGTGCATTGGTCTGTGAGAAGGGACTGCAAAGGCAGGCGGAGATCGAGAAGCCAGGTCCAGCAATGGCATGAATGCGAGGAGCTCTGTGCCAGCAGCGCTGCCAAATGCCTTATGGGCTGTCATGGGATGCTTCGGTGGGGTCTTGGGCTGCACCAGGTCTGCTTGCAGTCTGCTTCCATGAATAGATTCTTGGAGAAGAACTGAGCCGTGGCAAGTGCAGCTTGCCATTGGAACACACTGGAAAACAAGAGAGGTGGATTTGTGGAATGATGTGCCAGGGTTTCTTGAGCAACTGCAGCATGAGAGATTGCAGCATTAGCTGAGGCTGTGGATTTTCGTAGCAAGCAACACCTCTGCAGTGAGTCTTATTTAAATAACGTGAATGCTTGCAGGAATTAAAATAAGTTTAAAAAGAAGGAAATTGAAGAGGGATTTAAATCTCTGAAATCAGTTGCCTGCAGTGTTTTGACTTGCTATAATTACTGGCTTTGCTTTGCTCAATAAGAGCACCTCTGGATTATTTATGATTTTATTTTTAATAAACCTATCTTATGGCGTTGTTAGTTCACCGTGCACTCAGGTGTTGTGCTGAGGGTCCCCTGCAGTCATGCATGCGGCTGCAGCGCTGCGTCCCTTTGCAGAGAGCTCCGTGTTCAGCGACCTCAGCGTCTGGCTGTGACCTTCAGCCTCGTTAGTGAGTCCCAGCCATTGCTTGTGTCTGAACGTGCCGTGAACTTGATTTCATGAGAAGAAATGCTGAAACGTCAGGAGCGATCAGAATGGGATATGGAGTAGGGCAGCTGTGCAGGGAGCTGTGTGTATGGGCAGTTAACGACATCGCACTGTTTCCTTTGCGAGAGCTGTCTCTAGCTTGCAATCACTTCTGCAAATCACGGCCGATGACAAAACAAGAGTCCAGAGTTATCAGCAGTCTGTGGTTGGTGGCATGGCTGCGCGGTGTCGGATGTACCATGGGGCTTTGCCAGAGACTGAGACAAATATTTTTTTAATTGCTTATTATCTGGCACATCCAATTGCCAGCTGTATCCAGTATGCAGACTCGGGTATTGATTCCACAGCTGAAAGATTTAGGAAAAGAATGAATAATGTTTTTTCGTGATTTTTTTTTTTTTTAAGCTGTAACTTGCCAAATAGCTTTGTGCACCCAGCCTGGTCCAGCACACGTTCATGTTGCTTCGCTCGTCTAAGTTCCCCAGCAGCTGTGGTTGAAAAGAATGTTAATACAGAGATTGGTACAGCCAAAAAGCAACCGAGGGTTAGAGAGGGGTCCAGGACTGGTGGGAGCTGTTTGCTGACTTCTCTGAGGGTCTTCACCCAGAAATTTGCTCCTGAGATCAGTTGCTGTCAGTGGTGCAGGTTCTTTGTTGGGCTGGGATTCCCCAAAGCACCAGAAAGGTGCAGGCCTGAGCCGTGCTGCTGGGGAGAGCTTCCAGATCTGTCTGGATAAACAGCAGTGCTGTCCTGGGGAATGGGAGGGAAGTGGCTGCAAAAACAAAGCTCTCCTGAGGGAAGGCTGTGGTAGGAAGAAGATGGAAACTTGCATTGAAATAGCTCATGTCTGCGTGAACTTGGTACCATGCTTTCACTGAAACCCATAACATTACTGCAAACTGCTTTTAATGGGGAATTTTACTGAGTTGCAGAATGGCTGGCTTGAGGAGGCTTGGGGGGAGCAACCTTTAGAGACTAATGCCATCAAATGATTTATTTCCTCAAGGAATGGAGTTACTGAAGTGCAGTTCTCCTCAGATTTTACCTATCAGCGTGCTGCGAGCTGATACACAAAACCTTTCAGCTGCAACGTCCAAGAAAAGCAGGTCTGCAGCCTTGCATCACACCTCCTGTGCATCAGCACGCTGCAGCAGGGCTGCCTGGCGTTGCAGGGTGTGAATGCACCCAGCTGATGCTGACCCTCCTATTTTCCATCAGTGCTTGTGTGTGCTGGCTCTGCACGTGCTGTTCTCTAGCTGGCTCTGCTCAGGGCGTGCGGTGATTGGGTGCAGTGCTGCCTCCGTGCTGCTTCCTGCTCTTGTATTTTCCACTTTGATCCTGGTGTAAGGAGCAGCTCAGAGCGGGCTTCTCGAGGCTGCTGCTTCAGCATCTGCTTTTGGCACTGGAAGGATTTAACCACACCAAACCTCACTTGAATTTGGCCAATTCTGCCATCGCGCAAAGCAGGGGCACATCATAACTTCAACTCTGGAAATGAGCACAGGGCAGAGAACTTGGCGCACGCCAGGCCTTGGGTAACGTGCATGTGGTCGTGTAACCAGCCTCGCTCCCTGCTTTGTGAGGGGCAGATCGTGGCACCCTTGGTTTCTCATCCACTGCTCCTCCCCAGCTCTGCTCGGGCGCCTTTCCCAGCTCCAGGCGCACACCCAGGCGTAATCCTCCCCTTCGAGCCCTCTTTTATAATGTTATCCCCATTCCTTCCATTTAAATGTGGATGTTGTAATTACAGAGCGCAGGATCCCAGTTTTTAGAGATCTGTGACCACAATAAAGTGAATCCAGAAACCAGACGAGTGGTTTCATTTACTGCCATTCTAGCTTATTTCCTCCCCCCCACAACCGCTGTGCAATGCTAAAGGCTTGGCAGCAACTGAAACCAGCTGTCAATAAGGTTTCCTACCCCCACACTTTTAAGTTAATGGTGTTCTGAAATTAATGGTGCACCGGGCTAATTCCGTCATCTCGTTCTGATGGACAGTCGGTCTCTTGGAAGTGATGCTTGCCAACTGCTTTGCTTGGAGGCAGCGCCCTGGAGAAATGGATTCCCAAGTGCAAGGCACTGTGTGTGTGTATATATATAAAAATATAGAGAGAAAAGATGGTTTTTGTCCTGAAGTGTTCATAGCTTCATTTTGCTGGGTGCATTGTGACTCACCTAGCACGCTTTCAGGCACATAAGCCCATCACCTTTAGGAGTGCCACGTGTGGGATAGTAGCAGTGGGTTCTGTAACTTTCCCTTTTTTCTCCCCTAATGCAATGTATGGACTTGTGGCAGGTGCTCCTCCGATGTTCCTTCTCACTGAAACTTTGCAAGGAAGCTCTGAGCTCTGTCGGATCTCTGTTATCACTGCTGCCACCTCCCATGCCTGAGCAGCACCGGGGACGTGGGGACAGCATTGTCACGTTCTGTCCCTCACAGAGAAGCAGTGCCACTTCTGTAGCCTCTACCTGGCTTCTCTTGTGCAGAGGGGCTGCTGTGGCAGCATCGTGCCAGCAGGTTTTGGAGCTGTATCCTGGAGAATAGAAGCTGCCTCTGCACTACCCAAAAACCCTTCTCCCCCATCCTAAGTCATGCAGTCCAGAGAATAAGAGATTCATAATGGAGATGAAAGTTGACATCTGGGTTCACTTTCTGTGGAGGATGTTCTCTGTGGAGAGCAGTGAGAGAAGCTGTTAACACCAGCTGCAGGCTGGGGATGCAGCCGTGAATTATCCTGCCTGTGGAAATCCCTTTGGTTGGACGGGCCCTGTGGGGCTGGCACTGCTGGGGTACGAGCAGCGGGCAGGGATGGCTTTTTGGTTGTAAATAGGGATGCATTTTCCTGGTACATGTTGGGAAATGTGAATTATCTGTCTGTTTTAATACTGTTTATTAGTAGGCTCCATGCAGGATTTTGTCACGATTTGCAGTTCCGGCTCCACTCAACTCTTTGCATTAAACAACTTTTGTAGCTGCGGGACAGGTGAGCAGAGAGTGGGGAGTTACTGGTAGATGTATCCTATCCATTTTTCATTCTCCTTGAGCAAATAGAAGCCACCATCCTGCCTGCTTTGCATGCGGAAAAGAGGACGTAGCTGCACAGAAGATGGGGTGAGTTGTGCCCTGCAGCAGCAGTTGCACCCTGAAGGGGCACAATGGCTCTGCTGCTGCGGCGTGGCTCTGCGGTTCCATTCCATGTGGGCTGCCTGCAGGCCTGGCTCGCTCCGTGCTGCAGGAGCTGGAGGATGTGTTGGTGGGGACAGTTCAAACCACGCTTTGCTGTGAGGTTTTGCTTTCCAGGAACTCCAGACCTATACTAGAGCTAGAATTAATCAGCATGACAATGTGATGAAAAGAACTTAACCCAAGTATTTGATGGTGTTTATGATTCCCAGCTGATATTTACAGTCTCTCCAAGTGTGACATGAGATTTGTCTCTAATGACGAATCGTGGCTAATTAACAGTGTTTCTCCCACCAGAGAACAGGAATGGCATCACGCTTTCCTTTGATTTAGAAAATATGAACGGAACGTACTTTGAATTTGCAAAACTTCTGGCGTTAACAATACGCAGGTCCAAAGTCACTGCGTGGACATTCTCCCAAACTCTCAATCAAATCCGTATTTTCACTTGTTATTATCACTTGGTGACGTTTCAAACTTCAGGGCCACAGGGTAATGAGATAAATACATGTTTTTGGTAAGAAACACTTCTGTTTACTCCGTATAAGAAAGGAAGAGAAGGAAAAACAGTCATTTGGTTCTAAGCCACGTCCTGAAGTCTAGGGCATTTAGATACCTGCTTGCTTGTACCTGGAGAAAAGCCCTGCAAGAAGCTGTGCTGCTCTTAGTGTTCGGAGTTGGCCGTTTGTTTTCGGTTCTTTGCCATTTGCATCGCTAACTTCTTCAGAGAAATAAATTTGCAAGTGTTCTCCTGTCATCACACGGCAAGTCCCGGAGCCCGGATTGATGTAATCAGCAACAGACACACGTCAGAAAGCTTCGTGCGGTTCGGAAGAATACAATATTTTATTAATTCCTCCTTTGGTGTGTGTGTGTGTGTGTGTCTGCGTGTGTTTTAAATGAGCCTCGGGGGGTTCTTTCCTTCTGCCAAGAAATAAGAATGGTTCGTGCGAGTTTGTGTTTCGGTGCACCACAACTATGGTGGAGAGCAGTGAAGCTGGCTTGCCCTTAATGACAGATATCTTTATAAAGAGCCACGTTTGTTAACGAGGTTAAAACTCACTGTGCCTTGTAAAGTTACAGCTCTGTTCGAGGTAGACGTACGCAGGTATAAAGTTTGCAGGCCCGAATAGGACGCTTCCAGTAGGAAAATCTTTCTGCCAGCAGCGATGTGTTGAGCTTCGTGTTGTCTGCAGCTTGGGTGCAGCCGGGTTGCCTGCTGCTGGAAGCACCTGGTGTGCTCTGTGCCGTGCAATGCGCAGCCCTGCAGCGCTCCGAGCAGCTCATCGCCCCAAAGCCAAGGTGAGGGGCTGCTCCTTGGGGGTGTCTGCTCAGAAAGGTTTTACAGATTGTCTTTGCGGAAAGGCATGCAATCAGGAGTGCTAAATAACAGCTTAATGACTCTAAAACAAAAGGAGTTGAATTTGCGCTGGCGTTTCAGGCTGCGGGGCACCTGGAGAAGCAGTTGGCCACGTGGTGCCCTGGGCTGCACGTTGCATGGGGCAGGCCTGCAGCCATCCTCCGTGGCAGAAGATTTGAAATCCAAAAGCTGTGTGAAGTTTGAACTCAAAGTAATATGAGGCATGAAGTCCCTATGAGCGATCAACTGAGTTTTTAATTATTTTTGCTTTTTCTCCATTTTGTTTTGCAGGTATTCCTTTGGTAAGTGAATAAAAACAGAGAAAACTGCAGTAATAATTTATTGGTGCATTTGTGGGTATGTAGTTTTTACTTAAACTTTCTCTTTCTCCCTCTGTCAAACATTTACATTTAAGATTGTTTTTATTCTCTGCCTGTTATTTTTTTCTTCTTGTATCCCCTTGAGGGATTTGCATCCTTCTCCTTGCTCAGAATGGTTGTGTTAACAAGTTTTAAGTGCACTTACCATCTGTGTGTACCAGTGAGGTGATGCTTCACCAAATGGAGAAGCAGGAGAGTATGGAGAATTGC
The DNA here is from genome assembly GCF_002078875.1 of Numida meleagris. Taxonomy (NCBI): domain Eukaryota; kingdom Metazoa; phylum Chordata; class Aves; order Galliformes; family Numididae; genus Numida; species Numida meleagris. The sequence goes on from NC_034421.1 coordinate 6,044,147, forward strand.
TCTCCCCTCTGTGTATTTTAGCTAATCACTCCAAATTGGTGTGGATATTTTAACTAGCTGGACTTTGCCATATGAATCCGTACTTCTATTGAGTTAGCGAGGGCACCCGTTGTAGTTTTAACCCAAGTTATTTCTCTTCTGTATGTTTCCTGCTTTCCCCAGTGGTTGTAGAAAAGCTGCCTTTCCCGAGTGGCGTTTTGTGTTTTTGTCCCTTCTTTGTGTCCTGACTGGAGAGCCACCCTATGAGGGGTACTGAAGCCCTTTGTACGCAGTAGGGTTTCTCCCTTCCTTGTTTTTGGCTTAAGGACTATTTCTGAGTGAGATGAATGAGATGTAAATCTTGAGCTACTTTTTGTTAGAATACAGGAAAACCACAATATTTTTGTTATAATATAGTTGTAACAACAACACTGCCATCCATTGCTGTAGAAGGACATTAAATATTGCTGAGCTCTGGAAGCCTTCATCTTTGGTAGCATCTACTTCAAAGCAGGATCTTAAAATAAATAAATAAATAAATAAAAATTCCTGGAGAGATCTTTGTAAATGCTGACTGTTTCCTATTCCCCTCCAGGAAGTATGCTTTTTTTCGATACATCTTAGGATGGATTTTGGTAGCCTCTATTAAAACTGCAGGCTGTCCCTATGAATTTTAAAGAACTTCAGAGTCTGGAAATAACAACAAGCTGTTAGGCCAAATGGGATCAACTGGTATTGCCACAGGTTCTGCTCTTTGCTCTTACTGCTGTCAGGTAACAGTTATTAAAAACACGCCTCACTTGGGGAATGGGCTGCAAGGAGCTGTGCTGGAGGTTTCTCAGCATGGAGCACCAGCCGTGCTGGGCTGTTTGCTTCTGAGATGTGCTCTGCACTGGGGACCTGGAGTGGGTGCCAGCCTGAGGTTTAGAGCTGGCCTGAAATTAGCTGAGCTGCAGGAATTTCTTGGCTTTCTTTGTTGTGATTCTGCATTTGACTTCAGGTGCAGCACAGCACGTTTCAGTGAGCACGTGCTGGTTCTGCATGGGGTCTCTCCCCATGGGCAGGTGCTACTCAGGTGGGTGATGCTCCTGGCCAGGAGGTAGGAGTGGCCCTTTCTCTTACTGTCCTCTGTAAAGCAGTGCTCTGGAGGCTAAGCACGGACTGCTTGCTGGCTGCAGTGCTCAGAGATGCTTTGGACCTTCCTTGCTGAGCTGGGGCTGCAGAAGCCTCAAGAACAGGTGGAGATGCTGCCTGTAGGCTGCTCCAGCACAGCAGGGCTGCTATGGCAGCACCATCCTCAGCCTAAATCTCATCCTCAGAGCCAGGTGTGGCTCTGGATGAAGGCTGCAGAACCTAGAGACCTGCTGGAGAACCAGTGTAGTGGAAATGCTGAGTCACAGCTTGAAGCAGTGATTGAGCACCTGGTGGGAAGGCAGGGCCAACCCAGGGGAGCTCAGGTGCATGCAATGTACCTGAGTGACTGATAAGAGATGGAGCCAAGATCCACCCCTTTCCAGACCTCATTTAAGGGTTGGCAGTGGAGGCAAAGGTATTCTATGGAGATCTCTCCGTTCTTGAGGCTTTCTGAAGGTGAGTAGCTTCTTCCCTTTGTTTCTGTGCCTATAGCTGTTGTATTTGAGCAAACCCTCACTTGCTGCAGTGTGGGACCCTGCTGCTCTGCTGTCATTACTGCGCTTTCCACTGCATTACAGCTAGCAAGGACAGCTTGTTATCCTTCTTAAGGTCTTTGCTATCCTCATTAAAATTAAGGGCATCTTTTCTTCTGGCGTAGGATGAGACTAAAGCTGTTTCAGCGGGCCTGCGGTGCTGACAGCATGGCTGCTTCTGGCCCCTTCTGAGCTAGGATGTGCTCTTCTGGAGCAGGAGTTCCTGGTGGTGCTTCTCTCTGAGATGCCCTGAGGATCAGGTATCAGGTTTTTCAGCATGCGGGCTGGGTTTTGTGCAGTGATTTATCATCTCTGCTCTCACAGAGGCTTTGAATAAGGTGATGCTCCTGTATGGGGTTTCTTGCCCTCTTTCTTTGTTCTGCCTTCTTATTGCACTAAGTAACTCCAGATAGTCAGAAGACAGCTTGATGGCGTGACGCATTTGAGGTGCTGCAGCGGTGCTGTGAGATACCAGTGGAGAGCAGAGCTGCAGAAGGGCTGCAGAGATCTCATAGTCTGTTGCAGACAGCCGTGTCTCCCCACAGAGCAGAAATCCAGGTGTAGTGTGGGAAAGTGATGCAACCATTTGGGGAGACTCTGACTCCACATCGCCGTGTCTGCGGTCATCAGATACCTCTCAGAGCAGCAGTCTGAATTCCCAGTAATGAACATCCAAAAAAGTCAGAAATGTGCCTGTTTACCTTTGGGCTATCAATGGGCTCATTAAACGGAAAGGATTGGGAAACAGCTGATCTTATTTGACTCTTGATGCACAAAAGTGTCCTATTCGGAGCCAAAGCAAATGTTTCCTTGGGGATGGTTCCAGAGAGCCTCGCTTCTACACTCTATGGAGGCCAACTGTATGGCTGGAATTGAAAGCATATTTTAAAAATAAGAGCTTTCTTCCTCTTGCAGTAAAATATCTTGTTAATTTTGATGTGGAGAGAAAACAATTAGAGGTTCTCTGAGCATTGAATTAAACTCCAAGTTTTTTCTGTCATCTCTAAACATGGAATAAGCAAATAATTTAGTCCATATCTCTGCCTGCTCCCAAATTTTATGTGGCATCTATTATCTCAGAATTTAAGCTGAAGTGTGTTTTGATTAGAAGTAGAATAAAAAGTTGAGAGCGGAGTGTATGTAATTCTCCATTACTTGTTAAATCCTCACTCTGTACTTCAATGCAAATTGTTCCGAAGAGAATTTTCTTTTAAAAGGTCTTCAGGGATCTTGAATTTTAGATGTGCATTGACATGAAATGAAATGTTAGAGTGCACAGCTGGGGTTCTGGCTCTCGCAGTGTGAGATTGAGATGCTGCTCCTTTGTGAGCGTGCGTTTCCAAGGAAGGGGTGAAGTTTCCATGTGAGTTAGACTGTATGGTGAGCAGAGCAGTGGCTGCAGAGGAAAATGAGAGTTGGGAGAACTTGGGTCAAACCTTGCTTGTGCAAGTCTAAAACGTAGCTTACAGTGTATGAAGATGGGTAAGTGTGGGCTGAACCGCTTGTGCCTGCGGACCCATCTGCAGTGCTTGCTGGTGGGGCTGAGATGACCCGAGCATCACGCTGAGAGAACTTACAGGGATGCAGAAGACTCCCTGGTATTCCTGGAGAGCTTGGCTTGGTGGCAGCACGAGGCCCTGCTGAGCCTTGGGGATTGGCAGCGTGTCGGGCTCCCAGATAGCTGCGGTGCAGTTCCTCGTCCTTCCCTGCTGCGAGGCGAGGGCCGGCTTAGCGACTGTTCCTGTTCCTGGCCATTACCGTGATCTGCTGTTCCTATTTCTCGTGTAAGAGTGGGAAACTTTTCTCTCTGTCTTATTAAATCTATTTTTCAAGCTGTCACTTAACCAGGTCTAGTGACAGAGTCGGATGTTTATGTGGCCCTGGACACTTGAACTCTGGTGTTTTCAATCACAACAGCACCTTTTGCCAGCCGTTGTGAATTAAATACTCCTCGTGACCTTTTACCCTCGCCGCTCTTAAATTCATGCTTTAAAAACAGCTTAATGAGGGGTTTACTGGCCCAATTGGAAGTTTTTATTAAAACCTATTAGTGTGCTGGAGTAGCCTGCCTGAAGGAAACGATTAGCCCAAAGCAACTAAACTCAGAGCTGGCCCCTAGTCACACCAGGTTTTCCCTAAACTGTTTCCAGACCCACGTTAACCCTAACACTGCAGCCTGCATGGTATTCATATCCTCTGCTTTAATTTATAGCTTGTCTGATTCTCTCCCCAGCCTTTCTCCGTGTTCACGAAAGCGTTTTGTTTTAATGTAATTAGACCTGCATTAAAGGGCAGTGTGCCTTCATCCGGGCCTCTCTCGTTTGGGAACCTCAATTAAGCAGGAGTCCTCCCCCTGGGTCCATGCGTGAGGGTTGGAGCTGGGATGCTCTGGGGCCCCCGGAGAGCTTCATGTGCAGAGCATCCATCCGTGGTGCTGGGGATTGAAGTGGGTAATGCAGAAGGCACGCACCTTGGGACAGCACATGGGAGCAAGAGTGGAACCCTGCTGGCTTCTGCTGCTGGTTTCCCCTTGGAGCCATTGCATAAGCTCCAGGTCTGGGCTTCGTTTTCCAAGCTGGGCCAGTGGTGCTTGCCTGTTTTAAATAGACATTTACGTGCTACCAAAGCTCTGCAGCTATTGTCTGAGTATTCTTGGGTTGATGTGTCTGTGCAGCTGAGAATAGCAGGCAGGGCTCCTGCTTCAGCTGAAGCAGCTTGTTAAAGTTGCTGCAGCAAGTCCCATGCTATACGAAATGCTGAGCAGCTGTCACCTTTGTGCACGTTCCCCTGCACCCCTGTGCTGCTTTGCTCATCCGGGTTCCTGCAGTGCCTCCCCCTGAAAACCACAGTGTCTTTGGAGAAAGGACTTCCAATTCTTTTCGTAGCATCTTTTTGGTGGGGTGTCTTGTCTCTGTGGATGTCAGCAACTACTGACCTGACAGCATGAAATAGTGCACGATTTGTAATCTGCACTGAATGTTTTACTGGTGGGTTTGTGTTGCCTGCCTGCTGCAGTGGCTGTGCTCTTGTTCACGGCACATCCTTGGTAACCAGGAGCCACTGCTGTATGCATTGAATGAAGCTCGACAAGCTTTGTATTTCTGTAACTTTTTGTTGTTAACACGTAGTCAGGGAAGGCAAAGAGAGTGAGACATGGACGCACTTAGAAGACCTTAGTTTAGCCTTTTAGCATGGAAAGGAGCTAGATTCCCCCATATCAGGATTATATATGGTCAAAATGAACAAAAAAAAATGGGACATTTCCCATGTATGCACTAGATTGCTGTTTAAATGACAGAGATTTTGGTGTGAGACACATTCCAGGCATCAAAAAGCAATCTCTAAACAAAGCATGGAGCAAAAAGCGGCTCAGCCCTCCTCCATTTCCCGAGCATCACCTCCTGCCTTTGCTTCTCCAGCATGTGGGTGCACCAACCTGGGGAGGCACCTCTTTAAAAAGGATGTTTAAGGAAAAATCTGCCATTAAAGTCATTACTGTGAAGTACTGCCTTTGATTGCGGCAATTATGCAAATGATTTTAAGGGATAAAACACTCCTTAACAAGGACTGATGTAAATGGCGATGCTGGAACGAGTGTGTAACTTCTCCAAGCACGATTTCTCTGCGCGAGTAATTCTCTCCCAGCAGTTTGCCGTGTTGCCTGGATGCCGACCTGTGTAAGCAGTGCCGGCCCGCGGATGTGATTTTATTTTCTCTTGATACAGGAATGTAAGTGGGTGGAATGGGAACGCTGGTCTTGCAGAAACTGGGAAGCCCTTTCCCGAAGCAGATTGCTTCTCCGCAGCTCTTGTGGCTGACTTTTGTCCCAGCTTTAATGAAAAGGAAACAAACAGAAATGCTTTCTGCAGGCAGAGATTTTCCTTAGGAAAAGTGAAGTTGGGTTTGGGTGCTGAGCGGGGCTCTCCTTGAGGCAGCTCTTGCCGTAGTACATTGCCAAGGTTGAGTTAAATGAAACTTTCTCCCATATTAAAGCAGAGAAGTTGGATCCTTGTCCACCACAGTTTGGGAAAACGTTGTCTGTACTTAATGACTGTATTGTGGTGTAGCTGAGAGACCTGCCTCCTACTTCAGAGCCTATGCTGCTTGTGTTTAGCTCAAATGGAGCTTTTAGCTGGTGAGGTGCATCTGAACAATAGCACTGGCTCTGATCCCGCTCAGCATTTTTGAGGAGGATTTGACTGATGTCCAAACATTCCAGCTCGGATTGATTGCTACTTGTTTGTGTAATAGGAAGGCATTTCCTTTGCCAAAGGATCCCAGGCCTGTTCCAAGCTCACAACAGGTGAGGGAAGTGCTGCCCACCGCTGACAGCCTCCCACCGCTCGGGTGAGGGTTAGCATGGCCTCATAATGCACGTGGGCAGCGCGTTAAACAGGGTAACCTGAACACAATATCCACTTGTTTGGGGGGCTTAGGGAGGTCAAATGTAATTACCCAGTTGGAGTGTGGCCGGGCAAGTGTGATTAATTCCCTACTCCCTTGGAAAAGCCCCTGGGAATGCTAATGACCTCAGCGCTCAGCTCCGTGCATCGCTCAGCAGAGCTCCGCTGGTCCGGCTGCTGCACCGCTCTGCTCGCCTTCAGGACTGACCCGGCAGCAACGGGGACCCATGGTGCAGGGCTGTCATCTGCATCCTGCAGCACAGATGGGTTCTGGAAAGGTAACGGGGCAGGAGGGAGCACCCTGACTTTGCTCAAGCTGTGGGGGAGTGAGAGGCTGCAGCAGTTGCACCCGCTGCCAGGAGGCCTCCCTTCTCCTCCTTTCGGATGCTTCTATTTAATTGAACAAAATTGTGAATTTTGCCTTTGCAAAACTGGAGCAAAGTATTCCAGCAAGGCTAACCTCACACCACAGCCACAAAAATTGTTCTTGTAAACACTTCGCTATGGGATTATTTTTCCTTTTGCTCTGTTTTTAAAACAACAGAACTCTGACAACTGTTTGAAATGGGGTTTCTTTAAGAGCTTAGGTGATGGCAGAGAACCTCAGCTTTGTTTTGTCCTTGCCTCATTGTGGTTTACTGATGCTTTTTCTGCTCCTGAGCAGTGCCTTCTTTCTGGCTGTAGTGCTCACCTGCGTGTTACAGTGTCCGAGCCGCTCTGTTCCCTGCTGCTGACCTGGGCTAATGGCTGTCTTGTTTTCCTTGCAGTATTTGCCAGTTGTCACAAATGTTAAGAGTCAGGACAGCCCCAAGCGTAGTCCGTCTTCTGGGTTTTACTTGTTAGAAAGAAGTGAGGCCAAGCCAAGTGGCCAACTTAAAATAGAATGTACCTGAAAGATGGGAGATAGTGAAGTTTTCCAGTTTTTTAGCGAGAAGGACAAGTTGGGGAGAATCCAGGGAAAACAGCAGGTTAGCTCCATGACACTGCTGGCTTCAGCAGCCGACACCTCCCAGCACGAAACTACTGAAACTCATTGCAGTATTGCCAAGCGTTTGATGGCGGGAGGATGGGAGATGGGCAGAGCTGTCTTCAAGGCATGCCTTCATCAGAAGATTGAGCCTGGCAGGGCAGGACAAGCTTTATTTTTATTTTTCTGTCTTTCTCTGAAGTTAAATAAACCTTGATGTTCAGAATAATCCCTGAATAATAATAATAATAATAAACTAAAGGACATCCAAGGGACTGCTGGCGTTTTTATTTTTTCATTAATCACGCTGTCATTTCTAACATACACCTGATTTATCTGTGTCTGGTTAACCATTCAAGTGCCCTTTCTCTGACCTGATCTACACCACCTGAAAGTTTTATGGCAGTAATTTATAGAGGATGATTATAGCTCCGAATGAAAGTTTTTTGAGCACTATTCTCATTGGGGATGGTTTGGCCCTGGGCGGCTGTTCCCCAGGTATATGGCAGGATTGCAAATTGAAGGATTGAGGTCTTGGGATTTGGTGTCTCAGGGCTGGGAATGAAGCTGTGTGAGGACCTGTGAGAAGGGTCAGCGAGAGCAGGGCCCTAAATCTTGCTCCCTCTGTAAGGAGCCTAATTCTGCTGGGTTCTTCTTGATCCTTTATTCTGGATTTGATTTTGGAGTTTGGTACTTTTATTGGAATTCCATAGATTTTGGTTGCTTTCTATTGGGAATATTTGGCCAGAAATGCACTGTAGTTGGGGTTGGATTAAGTAGTGTGGATCTTTTGTCTTTTTTAAATGTCATAGGCTCTAAAAAAAACTTACTCTTGAGAATCATCAGCAAAACTGCAGCGTCTCCTGAGTGTCTCTGCAAAATCCCAAGTGCATGACCACAGATGTGGAGGGGCCTCTGACAGCATTGAAATGGAAATGGCATTTCTGAAGGAGGAAGAGCTTTTCAGTATTCCTGCCCATTTGTAGCTGGTAGGAACTTTTTTAGCAAAGCCTTAAAACCCGGTTGAATCCAGTGACCTGACCAATAAAACAGAGGGCTGGTTTCAGGACACGCGTCCTCGTGTGCTCTGGTCCGTTCCTTTTGTTTCCCTTTTTCTTAAAGGGAGGAGGACTATGTTCTTCTTTTTTTTTCTTTTAAGGGTATTTATTTGGCTGCTCAGTGGTGCTAATGAAGTGCTCAGTGCTAAGCTGAGTGCTAATGAAGCTACGTATTTATGCTGTGTGTTTCTTTGCAAAACTGTTCTGATGTTTATTGCGTTTCCTACATTCGCACCACGTATAAGGACTATTGGAAGTACTGGCGTTGGGTATTGAAATGAGAGACAGAGGTCAAGTTTGATCTCCCTCTGAAGTGCTGGAGCCCTTCATCTCACCGTGGCAGGAACAGACTGTCACTCCTTGCTGTCTTTGCAGAAACTGGTGCAAAAGTGAGTGACCACATGAAAGGAGCTGCCTAAGGATTTGTTGTTAAGGCTCCTTTGTCTGAGAACGCTGTTTCCTTGCAATGGAAATTTTCCATGGGAATGCAGTGGTTTGAATGGATTTCTGGATCAGGAAAATTAAGTTAATATTTTTGTCTTGCCTTTTAATTTAAAAAAAAATAATTCGTAGTGCAGAGTGACAGTGTGTAGAAATGTAGAAGTCAATTCCATTTAGGGCAAAAAGTGTGCTTGTGTATGCAAGGTAAGATGGAACTGTACAGCATCTCAAAACCTGAGATCTAATCCTTAGGCTTATTAGCAACTGCATTTCCTTACCTTGTCCCTTGCTGAGCAAACTGATTTGTGGGTAGAAAACATATAATAATGACCATGGGTAGCTATAAACTTGAATCTTTGTAAAATTTGTGGGATTAAACTTTTTTTTTTTAAGGAGAATGCCACCTAGCTGCATACTTCTGACCACCTCCTGATCACATCCACCATATTCCCTTAAACTCTTCAGAAGAGGAAAAGAAAAAGGATTTATTTATTTTTAGTCTAGCGAAATAATTTTCTCATGGGTTTCTCTTCCGTTTCTAAACTGGGTGAAACCGCAGTGTGAAGCCATCCTCTTCCCAGTCGTACATAGGAAGCGAGCACGAGCCAAGGTACATATTGTATGTTAGTCAAAAGAGATAAGTGTGGGGATTTCAAAGTCAGTCCCACCTCACAGCTTCCAGCTCTGCAGTGTTGGCAGTACCTTGGCTCTTGTGCCTCAGCTCAGAACAGCTGGCGCTTCTATTGCTGCTCTCCTGTATTTTCGTCTCCATTTGTGGTGGAGTGCCTGTGTGCGTGCCAAAGTTGCCTGAGTTGTCTCGGTGAAAAACCTCACATTTTGAGGAAACTGGTCGCAAAACCTAGGTGGGTTCTGGCGCTGAGAAGGGCTGTGGATGGGGATGCTGTGCTTTAGCATCTTGCAAAGAACTGGAGCATCTCCTGTCCCCTTCATAAAGGATCCAAGACCCAAAGTCCCCTCCCTGGGGGGCAGTGGGCTGTGTTGGTGCTGGGGATGACCACGGCCTGCACCCCACTGCCAGTGGCACCTGGTACGTGTTCTGTATCGTGTGCTGACCTCAACTTCTGCATTCTTTTTCTCTTTACATAAAATGGGGATAAGGCTTTCCCCAAGGTGCTTCCGGATCCACATGTAAAGCTGCTGCTGAAGAGCAAGCGATTGCTGTTTGGGTAAGGTACCGTGCCTAGAATAGCATTTTAGTTGGGAGGCTTGGATTTCTGTCCTGTGCTTTGGGGCTGTTGGGTGATAAAACCACCATTAAAACTAGACTAAACAGCTCTGGGTTTTAGAGGGGCAGGTAGTGGCGGTGGGGAGGTGTGAGGTTACTTCTTGATTTACTGTTTATTATGAGTGTTTCTCAGGGAGGAGATGGAATCCCCAAAAGAAGGGGCGAAAAATAATCTGTGCAATAATAAGCAATGAGCAGGCTGGGTGCAGAATAGGAATGTCAGGATGGCTCCGCTGGGGAAAGGCACGATGAGCAAAGTAAGAGATGAAGGCTGGAGACCAAGGGGGAGGAGCAGTTCCTGTCCTTTGTTGCTGCTGACTGAGGCAAACCTGGTATTTTGGAGCTCCTGGCACAGATAGCTTCCCTGTGTGATGCTGCCTGTGCTGGGAGCTGCCAGCTGTTGTTTGTCACCACCAGTTGTCACTGGGGTGCACACTGATGGGGTGTTCTCTACAGTTTGGTAAATGTGAGGGCCAGATTCCAGGTGTAAATCTGGAGGAGCCTCAGTGCAGTTGGCTCTGCCCATCTGTGCTGGGTGTCCAACCCAGGGAGGCATGGGATGGGCCCAAGGGGACAGCGTGGAGCTGGGGCTGTGCCCTTTGCTAAGCTGTGAAGGCATAGAATCACAGAATGGTTGGGTAGGAAAGGGACATTAACTGCCAGGCCAACCATCTCCTGTGGGCTAGGTGCCCCCCACCAGCTCAGGCTGCCCAGAGCCCCATCCAGCATGACCTTGGGCATCTCCAGGGACGGGGCATCCATCGGTGGAGTCATGCCACTTGCTGTTGGATGAGTGAATGCATTGCATCTTTCTTTGTGTGGCTCTTTACTTAGTGTGACCTGCTCTGGCTCCTATGGCTTACTCAGCTTTTCAAACAGCTAACATCCAAAGGAGAGAAGAAGGCTTTAAATTCAGGCTTCAGAAAAAAATAAGAAGTGACATTTACATAGGAATGTGTGAGGCTGCATCCCAAGGCACTGGCAGAGCGGGATTCTTCTGCATCTCTCTGTGTCCGCGGTGCTCAGCTCTGCCCAGGGCTGCGTTGCTCCACGCTGATTCCCACACTGCTGTGTATCTCTGGGCATGTCACGGAGCTCTTTGTCCTACGAGGCTCTAGGATTCACAGCTGCGTTGGTTGTTGAGCCCTTGGGAAGGGGGTTGGAGGATTTTCAATGTGAAGAGCTGTCTTGCCTGCGTCCGTACCGCACAGCGGGTGAGGTCCCATCTGAAGCATCATTTGGGCTTTAACGTTTGGGCTTCAAAACATTCCCCTGACACAGGAGTGAACCAAACCTCAGAGCAGAGATAAATGCACGTTTCTGGGAGTTTCTCACAGGGTGCTGGGCTTGTGATCTGTCCTGCAGCTGCCTGCGTGCGGTGATGTGGCACGGCTCTGGTAAAGCCTTGCTTGCATTTTGCAATGTTGTCAGCTCTGTAGTGAAGCTCCAAGTGTTTTTATTATTATTATTTTAAAGAAAGTGGCTTGATGCGTGTATTTAAGTCTACAGGAGTATGGAGTCCTCTGAGATCTGCGCAGTGAAAATGGTATATAGATGGTTAAGCAGGGGAATTTGGCCAAGACATTCTGGCACACAGCTTGGACAGTTATAGTAATTTATTATGATATTTTCCCATCTGTTTGTTATTATTAAATATGGAGTACTGATGTTGCGCAACCTTACCTTTTGGATTTATATCCAGAAGAAATCAGTGTACATATATATATTTTTAAATACCTTTTAACTCTAACTTACGGCTACAAACAGCGTTTTGAACTTCTCCTTTGTGACTTGAAAGTCAAATGAAATTAAACTCACGACACATGTCACTCTCCAAGGGTCAGCACTTTCTGGTTTGAAAATTAGCCCGTACACGGATATCTTTCTTGAGTGTTTTATTTCACTTCTAAATCCTTGGTTACCAGCAGCTTCTTTTATTGCTGGAGCTGTACTTGGAAATCGTGGGTTTTTCAGTTTTGCGTCCTTGGCGGTGCACGCAAGGAAGCCAAAATAGTCAGCGTGCTGCTGGGGCCCTGGGGCAGCAGCGGATATAAAGCTGCTGGGACGTGCAGCAGCAGCGGTGGCTGGGACATTTCAGTGCCTCCTGGGCTGCCCTGTGGGGCTGCTGCTGCCCGCAGGAGCTGTGCGCAGTGGCACGGTTTTGTTGCACCCTGCTTTGCAGATGACTCCACCAACCGAGGATAACTGCAAAAGTCTATATATAATATCTGTGCTTTAAGCATGCATCTGTTGGAGGAGGGTCTGGCTGATGCTGCAGGAGGGCTCTGCAGCCCCTTGAGCTCCACCAGCTGTGTCCAGACAGGTGTAGTGCATATCTGGAGCTCGCTGTGCTCAGCCCCTCCTGGCACCAGCCACAGGTGCTCCCATTCCCTGGGACCCGCATCCATCCTGCAGAGCAGTGCCCCTCTGCTCCTGAGCCCTGTGCCAGGTGGGAGCACTTGTCCTGGGAAACAAGCAAAGTCCATGAATGGAAGCCTCATCCTCTCAAAAGAGATGGGAATTTTTATTTTATTTTTACTTTAGAAATAACTCACTGTGTCGTGCTAAATGCAAAATGTTTCTCATTCCATAGGTGTAAATGCATATCTAACTGCTGCGGGGCTCTTCACTTCCACATTTGCAGAGGTTTTAAAAAGTTTAATCTTCGCGGTCTGTACTTATCCTCTCTCTGATAGCTCTTTACAGTGATGCATGGTGTCATGCTAAAAAGCTGTTGATCTCTTTAAAGGGCTTTCTTGTCCACTGAGTAGTGCTGCATCTATTAAGAGCAAAATAACTTCTTGTGTAAACCATCTTTTTTTAAATGCTACCACATGTAGCATTGGCTGTTTTATAGCGTCATTACTTTGACAAATAATGCAGATGCATTAGAATTGCTCTTGGTTTGCTTACTGTGTTTCAAATGATTTTTAAATAAAACTTTTTTTTTTTTCCTCCCTTACATCCAGGGACTTATTGGTGTGAGCACACCAGAGCCTCAGGTGCGTGATAAATCACTGCAGTAAGCTTTCCTTGTGCTGGGGCTGCCTTCCCAGATGTTTCCACTTAGGAAGCTCCAGTCCTCAGCTTTACTGACGAGTCCCTCCTTAATGACTGAAGGTTCACATCAAGGAGTGGGTAATGACTTCTGTTCATAAAGAAAACGCATCCTTCGAGCATCTCTCTTAGAGGTGTTTCCATTCAGTTGTAACGTCAGCATTTAAGCAGGATGTTTTGCCCTGCTTTGCTGGAGCACTGATGAGCATTTCAGTGGTAACTCTCTAAGCAGGACCTGCTATTTTGCATTTCCACGTTGGCTTCACGTTGCTGAATGCTTATGAGCTACGCAGTCCCTTGTTGAGTTACTCTTTGTTCTGGAGCACGTGTATTTGCAGCCTGAATTAATAACGTTGTGGATTGAGGGCAGAAAAAGCAATGATTAATTCATATGTTTCATTTTATGCACTGAAGTCATTTGGATTTCCTACAGCAGGGAGAGCTGAGCGTGTGTATGAGTCTTGTGGTATTGGGACATATGTGAATAGCTGTTTAATATCAGTTGTCACTATCCTGTGCGATTTTTTTTTTAATGTGGTTGATTTCGGTGGTTTATATAAAAATCAAAAAAAAAAAAAAAAAAAGCTTTTTCTTCAAATTAGAAGCAAAAATTCTAATTATAGGCTACAGAATATCCTCGTGAGTGAATCTGATGTCACCCGCATGGGAAATTCACCACCCAGGCTGCAGGCAGCAGCATCACGGCTCGCCATGGCAAGGGGCGAAAGGAAAATCTTGCTGCACGTGGTGTGACGTTATCGTTAAAGCTCGGCATCCTTCCAGATGGCAGCTTCTCAGCAGAACTTGACGAATGGTGATATTTGCAGCAAAACATGTTACTTTTCTCCTCTCCTTTAAACAGGAAGGCTTTGTGATGTGTGCAGCTGGGCTGGAGAAGGACCTTGGTCTATGGCTGGCAGTAGGTGGATGTGTGCAGGAGTGCCCAGCCCCATGTGCTTCATTAGGTGGCTGTGCTGTGCCGTTTGTTAGAGGAGCAAGAACGTTGTTTAGCTGGGATAACCGTGATCAGAAGTTGTGTGGGCACTGGGATATCTTTGCCAATACATTGTCCGTGCAAACCCCTTGCTCCCAGCGCTGCTTGGTTTTCGCACCAAACAAGTGTTGGTTAAAGCATAGCTGTCAGTTTGGGTGAGCTGCTTTCATGCTCCTATAGTTGTAGTTTGCGGTTACAAATGGAGCAAAATCCGTGGTCTAAAAACCCCTAAAAAAACTTACTGTGCAATAGATTGTGTTTGTAGCAGAGAGGATGAGGAGTGAATGATTGTGGAGAGCTGCATGAAGTAGGGAAGGGGCTAATGACTTGAAAAATGCATTCCTGGGGGGGGAAAAAAAGCCTTGCCAGCTAAATTGTTGGAAAGTTTGAAAAGCAAGATTGCATCCTGTGAGAGTGGTGGTGGTGGCTGGTTTCTGTTTGTTTTTGTTGTGGGTTTTTTTTATGATCTTTTGGCTAGAGGACAGGGAAGATGGGGCTGGGTTTAGGGTTGTCTTTTATTGCTGTTTTGTTACTGACTATGGGATGTAACCGTGATTAAGAATAGAACAGTAAAGCTTAAAACATTAGCTATTGCTTCATAATGTAACTGTGTCAGGAGTTTCAGGATTCCTCCATAGCTCTCTCCTGCCCTGCGGATGTAGTGGCAACAGTTGTCCGGATGCTGTAGCTGGAGGGGGTGGAATACTAGGGACAGAAATAATTAGTGTGCTTAATTCCCTGCCAAGGGAAATTGATTTGATGGATGGGGCAGAAAACAAGAAACCAAGAGCCCTGCAGTTCTGAACCTGCTGGTGCTGCCACTGCCTGTGACTTGTGGGCAGGTGATGAGGCTTTGCTGCTGCCGTGTTCCAGCATTGCCTGGCATATCTGATTGCTAATGTAACACACTGCACCTAGTCACCTCGGTGGGATTTCAGGTGTCACTGGGATAGTGACAACTGCTGAGATGCTGTGGCTGAGGGAAAGCCCGTGGCACTTGGAGAAGTGGGGTCAGGAGTGGTCCTTCAGGTCCGAGGCTGCATGCTGGGATCACAACCAGCTGTGCCAGCTGGGAGGCTGCATTCTCACTCATGATAATGGAAAGCTGGAAGGGTATGAAGCCACATACTGCACTGATGGAAGGGTAGAGGAAGGGAGGTGAGCTGAGCCAATGGATGTCCTGAAGCAGCAGTGGAGGACCAGCAGTTCCTGCAGCGCCTGTAACACGTGTTTAGTCTTGCAGTCGCTTCTGAGAAGTGCAATTACACAGTTACTTTGCCTTGGGTAAATACAGATTTCAGCTAGCACGAGTTTGAAGTGGATTGTAATTGTGAGATTGTGAGAACATACATGCTTTAATTTCCTTTCCAAGATTTTCTTGATCGCTCCCTTGATACGTCTCCCATCAAATTATTCTCCTGACAGTTGAGTGTGACAGCTCAGGTCTTGAGTGCACCTGCTCCAGTCCCAGGTGAATGTGGGCTCGCCAGCTGCTTGGAGGAGCATGCGAGGGAAGGCTGGCAGAGCAGAGGGCTGCAGGGCCCTGGGGCAGCCTATGCTTTGCCAAGCTTTTCTCCTTCCCTTCCCTCACCGGGTTCCTCTGTGCTCTACCCCAGCCCCTGCCCCCCACTCCCTTCCCTTGTGATGGCAGCACAGTGGCCGTGGTGGTCCCCGCAAGCTCTGGCTCCCTCCTGGGCATGCAGTGAGCCCTTATCATAGGATCTTGTATTTCTTTAAAATAAATTAATAATTAAAAAAAAAAAAAAGATGAAGCCATTGCTGTGGCTGCGCTGCTCCAGCCAGGTTGGTGGCACCTGTTTGCTGGCAGTGGGATGCCTGATGCTGTGGTTACCCAGTGCTGACTCCCCACCAAGCCAGGGGCTCCGTGTCACCTTCCTGGTGGCCCCGGGGCTCACACCATGTCCCCATCCCCACAGCCTGCACCTGGGGCCTCCCAGCCCCTGCTCAGAGCCGGGCTGTGCTCAGCAAGGCTTTAGTACTTTTACCAAATACATTTCAGGGTTTCCTTTAGAATCATCGTACGCAGTTAAAACAGTGAAACCGCAGCTGTCAAAATAAGTAACCATGCCTTGTGTTGCTTTGTCTTTTTGTTTTCTTACGGTGCTGAAAGTTGCTTATTCCTAAAAATGGAATCTGCAGTGATGCTAGCAGGTGCTGGCTCCATTAATGAGGGTGCTTGTCTCTGACTCTTTCCAATGTCTGAGATCTCTGAGTTTAACAGTGTCGGTACGTGTTGCAAGGAAACGTAATGGCTTGTTATTAAGGGCAACCCTTAATGAATGCCACACCTGGCTGTTAATCAACAGAAACCTGACTTACATTTACCATTTTTATCAGCTGATGTCAGAAATTGTGTTTCAAATGTATCTTATAATTGAGCACCGATTCCTGTTATTTTGTCAGTAGTGAGCCAAGCTTCTTCACACTGATGCTTGATGCCCATGGAAGTGTCTCTGGGTGGATGCTGTGCACCTACATCTCAGGGCCAAAGTCAAATACTGACAGGCTGAGAAAAGAGCCCAAAGAAATGACCCGAGATCCTCAGGCTCCTGCAGTTATTTATTTCCCCACGGTGTATCCTGGTGAAGACTGATGGGTGATTTGATTGAGGCAGAGAATTCCTGTAACTTTCTGTGGGATGGAGGAGAGGTCATCATTTGAAATTTGGCTTTGGGCCTGTCGTGTTTTGATTTGCTTTTCTCTGTTGAAGCTGAAAGTGGCGGCTTTTGGGTAGAGGCAGCTCTGCTCGATCCCTTACAGATCCACAGTGCAAGCGTTGCTGTGGCTGGAAAGAATTATGTTGAAGCATTTCTGGTTTCTTTTATTGTTTATAATTTTCGATGTCCTGTATGTCAGCTTAGCTGTTCCAGCACTGGGTTCAGTGATTGCTGATCTAGTTCACCTCTTTCTTTGTGTCAACAGTGCGATTTCGGCACTCAGAAAGCTTGGCTCATAGTTCGGGTCTCTGGACATCAGCATTTCTCTTTGTTTATGTATTTGCTCATCCCTTTGTACTGTGCGGGGAGAGAACAACTTCCTAACACCGTTGACTTTTTGGCACTTGTCCCGTAATTGCTAAAAAACTGCTGCTTCCTCCTACGTCTCCATCAGATCTTTTTAAAGTCAGATGGGTTTTGAAAGCAGCTTTTTGATTTCCTGAGGGCCACGTTTGGTCTTCCTTCCTCCTGCTCCCTCTTTCTTCCTTTGTTCTTCGAGGTTAAAGCTGTGGGTGTTGAGGTCCCATTAGTCATTTTGGCTTCTTCTGAGCTCTTCATGTTGAAAAATGCCTGGATCAAACCATTCCTGAATTACAGCAGCTTTACATCACTGGGGTTTCATTAGTTGAGTTACTTCAGAGTGATGTTGCTGAATGGAGAGTCCCTTTTCTTTCACTGGAACTGAGGGGATGTCCTAAACGATGCAGCAATATTTGTTTTCTTATCTAGCTGTAACCCCCCGAAATAGGCTTCACTCTGAACAAAGCATATCCTCTGTTAGAATCAGAAAATTCATATTAGAGATATCGCAGTGATTTTTGTCATGCAGTCTTGTACAAATAGTGTCCAGTGTTGTTTTGTGTTGATTTTTGGTTTGGCCTTTGAAGGTCTCGAGTGTAAAAGATGCTGAAGGAATGAAACAAAGCCCCACGTGTGGGTTCAAGTAGTTCCTGGACTTTATTGCTGCCAAAGGAGATGGACCCTTTGGTCCTTCCCCTCCTGGTGGCTCAAGCGCTGCTGCTGGGTTAGATGCTCGTTGTTGGTAGGAGGAGGGCTGTGTGAGCAGCAAACCTGAGGTCTGCAGGCATCTGGTGGTGGGTTGGGTGGGGAGGCATTGGTTGCCCCACTGGGGGTACCTCGACCATGGCCACTGTCTCTGGCCTGTGCAGCAGTAAGAACAGCCCATAGGGAACCAACGTGCGGTGCCATTGTGTTCTCCTTTCCTCTTACCAGCAGGAGCTGACTTTCATCTCCTGCACCGAGATTGCGTTTTCTGTTCAACCCAGAAGCTGGCTATAAGCTATCCACAGTCTTCTCACTTCTTTCTGTTGAGAAGACGTGTGTTGAGATGGGTGGCTCTGGTTTGAGGCTAGTGGGCTTGATACTGAGGTTATATTTCCTACTTGGTATTTTAAAGGCTGTATGCTCTCTAGAAATCTTAAATGAGAGATCTAATTCAAGCTGACAGGGAAGCTGGATGAGAGAGTCATCCCTCGGTGGATATTTGTCATCTCATATGAACGCTGGTGTTGGAACATGTGCTCACACAAGGCTAAGATGTGAGCTTTTAAGGGAACCTCGCATGATACAACAGGAAAGGTTTGTCTAATACACTTTTATTTCAAGACTTGCTTTATGTCTGCTAGCAAAAGTGGTTGCCAGGTGCTTTCATGGTATTGGTTTTAATTTGCTCTAGCTTGAAGTGTACAAGCGGGAAATGATAGTTTTGAAATGGTGAAGAAAGCAGGCTGGTTGAGCTGTTAGGCTCCTATGTTGCCATGCTAACCATGTTAACAGCTGCTAATGGTTTCTTAAGCTGCCAAAGCAGCCTGAAGATAGATTTAACACCCAACAGACACCTGTTTTTAGCAGTTCAGCTCTACAGGCACATGGCACAGTACTGCAGGGGTCCTGTCCATATAGAGAACAAATAAAATGTGTTCAACAGGTTGCTTGAGAGTGGAAACTGCTGGCTTTCTACTTCATATCGAGGCTTTCTTGATGCAAAGTGAGTAGGAAAAGCACAGTAAGAATGAACTTATTCTGGAAGAGATAAGCACTAGAGATGAGCACCCTTGCTTCCTGGGTTTCAGTATCTTCTGCATGATGGATTTCAGGCTTTTCCAGTCACAGAACTGGAACGTGTGTAGTAACTCTGACTGTTCCTGGCCTCTCCTTTTGTTCTACTGCTGTTCCAGCTCTGTTCTTTGGCATCTCGTTTCACACTCAATCCCTTCCATCCCTTCCCATTTGATTTACAAAGTTCTCTGTGTGGCTCATGCTTTGTGAGATGCCCAGCTTTCTTTCCCCCTCTGTCTTTGCGCTCAGCTTAAATCCCTCTGATCTTTGCTCAGATCTCTTGCTGCCCATCATTCCCCCTGCTTGTAATAAATATTGTGTTAGAGCAAAGTGGGGAGAATCCCCGGCTGCAGGAGGTGAGAGAAGGCCCCTCACTGCCGGGCAGTGCTGGGTGTTCTCCTTGCCTCGGTGGCCGTGCCTGGAAGGTGCTGGTGCCGTTGGGTTCACAGGAACACATGAAAGTATTTTTGTTACTTTAAGACAGAGTAATTAAATACAGTATATACGGATCCCTCAAAATGACAGCCGCCCACAGAGCTAAAAACAGGAAATCCATTAACTTCATTATTTAAAAAATAAAATAAAAATCTTCCCAACTGATTCCTCTGTCACTTAAAGTTCTGCATGGAAGGAGGGCTAATTTAACGCTGCATTAACTCACTGTTATCACCCTCCTGTTACCTAAGTAGTTTCTAATGACTACCCTGGAGAGCACTTGGAAGCTTTTAAAAGTTTTTATGCTAAATTTTTTTTTTCTGTGTGGTTTATACTTTTAAGAACAAAAGTTATTGATAACATTTTTCCAAATCTTCCAACAACATTAGAAACTCTTCTGTTGGCTGCAGAAACGTGAAGCATCCCTAGTCTGCAATCTCTGGCAAGCAAGCGATCCTTCTGAAACACTTCATACATGTTGTGATGTTCTCAGAAATGAATGGGGCAGAGTTTGGCTGTGGGGTGCTGGTGCACTCCTTGGGTTTGGGGTGTTTGCAGCGTGTCCTGGGGCAGGAGCAGGGCTGTCTGCATCGCCCAGGACAAGATGCCCCAGGGCTGTTCTTCAGCCCTCTGAGCCCAGGCTGTCACGGCTCTGAGAAGAGACCCCGGGGGATGAGCGGCCGGGAGAGCTCACTCTTTGTTCTGAGGTCTTTAAGTGAAAGGCACCACCAGACTGAGAAGCAATAAATCATTTTCTTTCCTCATTGTCTTTTCTTTAGAACTCTGGTGGACTGATTTCTTCCTTTTTTAATCATCTCTCCTCCCTTCTCCGTCCAGATTAAGACGGGCTTCTGAGGTCAGCGTCCTTTGCACTTGGGATTTTTTGGGGGGAGGAGAGCGACTACAGAATGAAGGGGTTCTTATTGCTCTGCAGTGTTTTGCTGTAGCACAGGGGATGCAGGTTGCTGTGGCTGCCTGGAGCTGGAGTTTCACTGCCTGGGACGCATCCACGTGCATGGGATTTCAGAGATTTTTTAAAGGAAAGCACAGTGCTTTAGGTTGGCAACGAGCTGTCTTTTCAGAGCTGTGAGCTGCAAGCTGTGATTTTGGAAAATGCCTGTGTATGAATGTGCACACAGTGCTGGTGCCCTGGACGTGGCTCTTCCTGGGTGACTGGAAGACCTAAATTAAGTTAAAGCTGAGCCTTGTGTGTGTGCTCTGCTGCTGATGGAGGAGATCCAGAGCTGCTCTGTGACATTACTAGCAAGTTTTCCATGTTTATAGAATGGCTTTGTAACTGTGGAGAGATCTGGTGTGTCTATTAGGAACTGCCAGCAAACTTTTTCACAGGGAGCCCTGGGAAACCTTTTAAACTTGACACAGACATGAACATTTCTTCGCTGTGCTTTTTGTGACTCAAGTTTTCAGCGGTCTTTGGAAAGCCAGAGAGTGTGGGGACTGGGCATGTGCTCCTTTGGTAGGTTTGTTGGCCTTCTGGAAAAGGAAAATGATCCCAGAGGAGGCAGGTTGGAGGACAGCAAGAACAACAGCAACATGAACTGCACAGAAAGTCAGAGCGATTCCCTGAGCATCCGCTGCATCTCCAGGGCTTCCTCCTCCTTGCAGCCTGAGCTCCTGGCATTGTGCTGTGTGTGCTCTGCCTGATGTAGCACTGCTCACGTGGGTTTCTGCCCTATCGTCTCCAGGGCTGTGTTGATGTCCTTCTCTCCATGCCCTGGGAAGAGAAGGACTGTGTGACAGTCAAACCCAGCTGGAACTGGTGATAATGGTGCGATGAGTTTTAGTGCGGACGGTATTGCGTGATGAAGGTTAGAATGGCATTTGTATTTAGCTGACATTTGTAATTAGCGTTTTAACTCGTGAGAGGACCTATTGGGGAGGCAATTTCAAAATGGTGCAGCTCTTCAAAGTTCGGAAATATTTGTCAGCCCATTTTGGTGCGCTCCTTCCTTGGCTCTGTGCTCCTGCAAGCAGGAGGTCGGGAGCGGGAGCAGAGGCACCCATGGGGAGGATCATGGGGATGAGTGGTGTGGGAGCAGCCCGTGGGGTGCACTGCTCAGTGCCAGGCATGGCTCCGTCCCTGTTGGTTGAGCAGCTCGTGGTTGTTGCACGTGCCATCCTTAATCAGAATATCCTGAAGCCGCCAGCCAAACCCATGCCGCGTTCAACAGGTGTTTTAATGCTGCAGCGTAAATTATATCATACTGAATTTCAGGGAGGTAGGGAGGAGAGGCTCAGGAGCAGTTAATGTAATTCCAGCGTAAGTCGGTCAGTATTGGGTATCTTCCTTGCTTTGACTGCCAGTGAGTGTGACACCCAATATTCATCGGGGACAGCTGCGCTGCGCGGCTCCTCTGTGTGCTGGCTGCAAAGAGAGCCATAAAACGCATGGACATGGCAGGAGCATTTGTCTGCGCCGTGCAGGCGTGACCTCTATAAATTGTGTGCAGATATGTACACGCAAAGTGAAGCAGTTTGCTCTTACCCCTTATCTCATATTTTAGGGGAATAGAAGGGAAATTAATAAAAATAAACTCTCTGGGCTATTTATGCTACAGCTGTGCTGCAGTTTGTTTCTTATTTTGACCAGCTGAGGTTTTTTTTTGTTGTTTTTTTTTTTGCAGAAAAGTAGCTAAACTGGAAATAAGAGCTGTCACAGACTTTGAGCTGGCTGCCCCACGCTGCGTTCTGCCCTCTGCTCACAGCCCTGCTGCAGCAGCATAGGAAGGGGCTGTGGCTCTGGGGCAGCCTCGGCCCCACTGTGAGCCCACGGGTGTTTTATTCATCTCGTATTTGATGGTAAATAATAAAGATGAAAATTGGAAGCCCTAATGATATAATGCTCTATAATCTGTATTCCATTAGAAATAATATTCTCTGTAGGGAGATAATGGTGCTGCTGTGGACTTTCCTGCAGCCCATTCGTACCAAACTGCCTTTCATTTTTACACGTTAAGTACCAGTAATGCTTTCTACAGTGCATCACATGCTCCTGCCAGAGTGTTCACTGTGCTGGGGAACGTGGCGAGCCCGCGCTCCTGGCTCTCGTGGTTCCTCTTCCAAGCAGCAGCAGATGGTTTCTGACTCCAGAGATCACTTGACATTGAGCTAAATTTCCTAGCTGAAAATTTGGAGGAATGGTTTTACTTACTTAGAAAGAGAAACTTCTCAAAAACCCTTAGAAAGAAAAGGGGAGAGTGTCTGTGTTCTGCTTTTCGCTCCCCTCTCCTCCCTGCTGTCCTCCTGCCCCCATCTCCCCTCCCCAGCACAGCCCTCCGAAAATGCCAGAGCATGGATTTTGCTGCATCAAGTTAGGAGCATGGAACAAACATTTGAAACGCGTGTGAGGCAAGTGCAGCCGCCATTGGCAGTTTATTTTATTTCTCCCCCCACCCCCCCACCAAGAAAAAAAAAAATTGGCTCCCTCTCCTGCTGCGCCGGAGATAACAATGGCGCATTGTGCCGCGCCGCAGCTGCTGAAATTTGACTAGATCCAACTGAAGAAAACAGGAGCAGGTGGGTCAACAACGTGACCCCTTCGTTCCCAGCAGTATCAGTGTGCGCCAGGGCCGGAGGGACGGGGCCGAGGTGAGCCCCAACTTCGGCCCTGCATCAGTGGGGCACTGGGTTGGGCTTTGGGTGTGAGCTGCCTTGTTGCCTTTCTGAGATGGCTTCGGTGCCTGGGAGGGCTGTGGGGTTTGGGCCTCAGAAGTGGGGTTAGAAGGTGGCAGTGTGCAAACTGCAGCGGCACTCAGCAGCAGCTGTGCATGCAGCCATGGTGAACAGCATGCTTGGGTGACCTTGGAGGTCTTCAAGGCTTAACTGTAAGTTTTAGTAGAAAACGCAGTGCACTTAGCTGCTGGGATTATCCTACCATCACAAGGATGTGTGTTGCTCATGGAGTGGCATCAAACAGTGTTTTATTTGCACATGATTAGGGCTATAAGAATAACAAGCTGCAGCCATTCCCGAGTCTCTGCTAAAAACAGCTCGCATTTGTTGAATGTTTTCCTTTGTCTGAGCTGAAGGCTTAGAACAGTTGGTGTTTTAGCTTAGAACCAACAACAGAAGTAGGAGAGGGACTTCAGAGGAGAGAGGAGGAAAAGGTGCTGTGTGGGAGGATGGAGCCAGGATTGAGGGTGCACACTAGGAGAGATGGGGGCCGGCTTGGTCCCAATGTGCAGAGCGAGGCAGGAATGGAAAATGTAATATCCAGAGGCAATGACAAAAGTGGGGAAGCTGTGAAAGGGGTGAGCAGCAGCAGTGGGTGGGTGGCTGCAAAGCCAGGGCAGTGTGGATGAGGGGCTGTGGGTCGGGAGGGCAGGGCAGGGCCTGTGGCTGCTCGGTGTGCGCTAGCACAGGAAATCGATCCCGTGACCGCATTGCCAGCAGTGGGTCTGAGTGCATCAGGAAGAGGATTGTTAATAAATCAGAGACTCTTCGTGCCTATCTGCCTCCTAGTCTTGTTTTTTAGCAGGAGGTTGGTGTGATCTGATATGGGGGTCAGCAGCAAAGCATAGCGCAGCACTAAAGCTCCATCTGCGTGAGCAAATCTGCCCATTGCTGTTGATGGACACAGAGAAGCTGAAGATGAATGGGATTTAGCTGCAAGCGGAGGATGTTTAGATGGAGGTGTCTGCAGCAGTGGTGCCGTGACCGTGGTTTGCCCTTGGCTGCAATTGCAGCAAAACCCCACTTGGTGCCAGCTCCGCTGTGCCCGCTGCCAGCCTGCATTGTCAGCAGCGGGGGTTTGCAGCCCCCACCAGCAGCTGGGGCCCGGCTCACTGCAGGCCTGGAGTGCTCAGCTCCCTGCTGGCATCATGGCACCCACAGCACCGTGTTGTGGCGGTTCCAGGCCCCCAGCTCGTTGCTTTGGGGGCATGAAGCACAGGTGTGGGCTGAACTGCGCGGTGCCTGGAGGCCGCTGCGTAGCAGGAGGGCTGTGGCTTTGCTTTGCACGAGTGGGTCCCTGCATGCAGGGAGTAACCCACGTTGTGCGCTGCTGCATCCTTTGGTGCGCTTCTCCGTGCGTGCAAACCCCTTCCTGGGAGTTGGGATGAAGAAACAAACAGAGAAAACTACATTTGCATGCGGTTTTGAGGCCAATGGAGATGCCATCCTTGGCCTCCTGCACGCACAGCAGTGTCTGTGATGAGCACAGTATTAACATATGAAAGCGCAGCCAACAGTGGGGTCTTGTGCGGGCAGAACTGCAGAGCTGCGGTGCCAGTTCGACCCATAACTGCTGTCTGCAGCCGGGTTTGGTAACAATTAACCTTTCACGTCGTGTGTCAGCCATTGCTTTCCTGGTGCAGCTGCTTTTATAACAATGCACGTTGCTTCTCCTCCCAGCAAGGCTGGCTTTGGTGCTTGGAGGGTCTGTTTGAGGAAGCACAGGATGGATGGAGGAAGAATGGTGTTTTCCTTTTAATTACATTTTGATTTAAGGAACCTTCTGTACATTACATGAGATTCCACTGCTGCTGCTTCTGATATTTTAAAGTGAGCTCAGTACGGTTTTGCTTGTGTGACGAAAGCATGCTATTTTCCTGGGTCGCTTTGCGCGTTGCATTGCTCTTTGCTTCATAACAGCCCGTGCATTTGCTTCGTGCTGCATGAAGTAACCATGTAAACAACACAAGTGTCGACACGTGCGGCACAACCCACAGCACCGCACGTGGATAGCATAGTGTTGGGTACTAGAGATTGAGCTGCTGGGAAGTGCATTTACAAGGGCACAGGGGTGGATTTTCTGGAGCTCACACTCTTGCTTAAAGCACCTTGATTTCATGTAGGTAGGTCAGTGTGTGATGTGCACACAAGGGCAGGGCTGGGAGCCAGCTTCCCTCGGGTTACATTTCAGAAGGGTTTTTTTCTGCTTGTGAATTTAAAGTTGGTGACAGGGTAACTTACAGGACTTTTACAACAAATATTCTCCTTTTCATTTCTCTGCAGGATGGGAATCGCAGCTTCTGGAGACTGGGTTCCTGGGGATGTTCCTCTGCCCGCTCTGGACCCTGTCCCGGCTGCCCCGTTCCACACCTCCATCCACCATCGTCATCTGGGGCTTCCGCTGGCTGATCTTCAGGATCATGCTGGGAGCGGTGAGCTACGGTTGGGCTTTTGGGTTTTGTCTTTTGGGTTGTTTTTCTTTTTTTTGCTGAGGTGGTTGCAAAGGGAACATGTGATCCCAGCAGGAAGCTGTCCCTGGGGCAGCGCACCACAGTCCTCCAGTTCAGGACTTTTCTGGTTAGAAGGAAGGAGCTTGGAGCAGGAAACGCTTCTTGTTCTATTTCGCAGAATCTTTATTGTTAGTGTTTATTTAAAGAAAGACAAACGCGTGCTTACTCCTGTGCATCGATGCTTGGTGCTGCTCTTGGGATTGGCTCTTTCAAAGGAATTTAAAGTGAAGCTGAAGACTTGGCCATTGTGGCTTCTTGATAAGATGCTCGGGAAGGCAGCGGGTAATTCCCAGGAGCTTTATGCTGAGTTATTTTTTTTTTTCTTTGTGTGTGCTTTGCTGAAATGTCATTCTTTGCTCCGTGATTTCAAAGAGAACAATTGCTGCTTTACTGTCCAAGTGCCAGTGGAAATTCCCAAGTCACTTGTAAAAGAATCCATCAGGAACTGACACATCATTGTTAACGCAGAGGTGTGGCAAACCTGTGATCTGGATCTGTGTGATAGACATTTCAAAACATCCCCAAATTTTCATCTTCGGATCATCACTGTAGAAACGTTTCAGGCAGTGGGACAGCCCTGGGTTTGTTTTCTCCAAAGCCCTTCTCTCACCCCAGCTCTTGAGGTGCTTGAATCTACAGTCGAGCTCAATAAGCTCTTAGTTATCCTTCTCTTCTTACAAATAAGCAAAGAACAAACTCTTGGTATGCTAACCTAAGTGTTACCTGTTTTCAACTTTGTTTGCGGACAACGTGCTGTTGGAGTGGGTGCTCGTGGAAGATGCACGCTGTGTACTTGTTGTGTCAAAGCAGCACTGC
>NC_034421.1:6071934-6194648 GCF_002078875.1 Numida meleagris
TTTTTTTTTTTTTCCATTTAGTGCATCACATTTGGGAACTCTTTCCATTCAGAACTCCAGCAACCAGAGACCATGCACTAAAACACTTGGGATTTCTACCAGAGTAAATGTCGATGTGCCTACCACTATTTCAGCCCCTGCCAAGGAACAGACCAAGCCCAGTAGCTGCTGGATGCAAAATCTGACTGTGAGGACACAGGCTGGATCTAAAAGACTTTCACCCAACCCAAACTGGCATGACTGTTGACATCAGTGCCGCCAGAGCGTGTCCACCGTCCTCTTGAAACCTTCCCACATCCTACCGCCCTGCACCCTTGCTTATGGTCTGCTAGTTGAGAACCACTGCGGCAGAAATCTGCATTTATATTTTCAGCCACAGTAACCTGTAGAGCTGGTGGGAGCCACGTGGAACTGTTCCTGATGCCTTAAAGTGTCCCATAGCACCAGGGCAGGAGCAGCCCTGAGGTCTCTGGAGAAGCCTTTGGGGCAGGTCTTGCTGCACTGTGCCTGACTACCAGCCGGGCTGCATTAAGAGGGATGCAGCACGTGAGAGGTAAAATCATCCCTTCTGCCTTCCTGTGCAAAGCAAGGAGCGGGCTCAGGCTCTGCTGCTGGAGTTTGATTGGCAGCAAGCGCTGGGCTGATCTCAAATATTGCTGGCTTTTTAAAAGGCATAATTATGTGATTCAATCTATATGTTTGATTTTCCTAATAATCCATTAGTGCGGGATGTAAAGACGGATGCTTCTTAGGAACGTGCAGAGGCAAAAGAATAGTGGTCCCTTTGTGCGAGCGAGCAGCGTGTTAGGAAATAAGTGATGCAAACAGATTTGTGCTGCTGATTTGTCTCAGAAGTGCTGTGTGACTTGAGATCCTGTTCCTGGTGTGGCTGTGCTCTGATGGCTCGGGGCAGGCGAGCGGAGGCTCAGCAGGGCAGCATCTCCCCTCTCCTCGCCTCCTGGCATTTCAAGGCCAAGGCAGAATGTGAGGCTGTGGGCTTTACGATGAGTAAGTTTCGTTTGGTTTTCATTTCTTCTCTCTTGCAGGCAGCAGAATTGCTCGTGAGCTGTCCTTTTATATCCAAAAGCGTGACTTGTAGCTAATGCTACATTCATCCAATGCTTCTCCCATTCTTGTTTTGCAGCAGGTGACAACTGTCTGGTTTTTGCTCACTGTGCAGCAAGAACTGCACCGGGGAGATAGGGACCCAGCACAACCCTTAGTTGATGCATCCCCACCAGCACAGCGTGCTGCCAGGATGCCATGCGGCTCCTCGGGCCAGGAAAGCCGTCAGGGATTTAATCCATAAGCCGTAAAATTGTTTCTTCATTAGTTGGAGTGTCAGGGAAAGGCTGCGTGCGTGCGTGCCTGCTTGCTCAGAAATGTGAGAACTCGATTTTCGGCAACACCTGTGTGCGTAGCTACAGTAACACTGGTACAAGCTGGTAACTGCAGAAACACGTGCAGAGGGATGGAGGCAGCGGGCTGGGCAGACCTGTTGTGGAGGCTGATGCCTTCAGTGCAGACATGGCTTTGGTGATGTCCACCCTGGTTCTTCCCAAGAGTTGTCTCTGCTCATTACACATCACTCCTCAAGCCTCACTGCAGAGGTTTGCTGCTGTCAGTGGCAGCGTGCCCAAATTTAGGTGGATTTTCATCATCTCCATCTAAAGAGACTCCTTTGCCTCTTCCCTCCCAGCCTTTTTCTTTGTGGGACACCAACGTGGAGCGTGCAGTTCCCTGTGTTACGTACAGCCAAGCTGGTGACTGCTGTGCTGTAGCACTGATCCCATCCAGATGTGTGCTCTGAGCAAGTGTCAGTGTGGATATGGCAGAACAGTGCTCAATGCCCTGAGGTCCTCACTACTTCTTCCTGCTCTTCCATGGCAACCCCAGCCCTGACAGATTGCACTGGGCTCAGGTCTGCTGCCAGATCCCAGTCCTTGGGCAGCTGCAGAGCAGAGCTGGTGCAATCTCAGAGCTGGTGCAATCTCGGAGCTGTTTTCCCATTGCTGCAGTCAGGAGATGGGGGCACTCCTCAAGTAGTGACCCTTTGCAGGTACAAAGCAAGGTGAGCCCATGCACGTGCAGCAGCCTCGTTGGACGGTGAATGGCCCTTTCACAAGGCTTTCTAATATGCGTTTTATTTTCCATCAGTATCAGCCTGCAGTGCTTGATGTCAGAGAGCACGCAGCCCTGCCGAGATGCTCACGTTAGGACTAATTGGGTGCTGTTTGCAGAGCTTGGTGATGTTCTGTGCGAATGATTATCAGCGCTGGAAACGTGGTGAGGTGTAGCTGCACGTTGGGAAACTGGGAGTAAATGGGGAATTAAGGTGGAGCTGCATCTTGCAAAGGATCACAGACATATGGAATAAGTTACCGGGGAAGGTGGCTGGAGCAGAGCATAAGTGAGTCTGAGACATCTTGATTAGTTTCTGGAGGAAGGGATTGAAGAGTGTAGTGGAAAAGCAGGGAAACAGGATTTAAAGCACATTACCACTTTAATTTAAAAGTGCCCAAAGCAAGGAAATTCAGATTTAAAGCTGCCAATCCATCACTGGTGCATGCAGGTGTTGGAGCTGGGGTCTGTGTGCAGATGGGTCGGGGCCGTGCAGGCTCAGCCTCCCAGTGCGGGGCAGAACCTTTGGGCAGTTTGAGGAAAAGTCTCAGCTTTGCCCCAGGACTTTAATCTACAGTGAGTGCACAGCTCTGCAAAGCCCCGTCCCCATCCCTTTGTTGCTGAAGCTGCCATGTCCCATGTCCTTGATGTCCTTCCCAGGTGCCCGGGGATGGGGTGACACAGGGAAGGCTTTTTTTCTTCCCTCTCCTTGTATTTGGGAGCCCTTCACAGGGAGCTGTTGCCACCATGCCCCGTTACACCAGACATGAGCACAGGAGGAAATCTGTCATTTGGGGGATTCCTGCCCTTGTTGCTGCTGCCCGCTGGATTGACACGCATCCTTCCCCAGAGCCACAGTCTGATCAAAAGGACCAGGAAGGTCCAGTGTTGCTCTCGTCAGAATGGTGTCTCCCTGGGCAGCTCAGACCCCGGGCTGCAGAACGGAGCCATCCTAAGGATTTCCTGGCACAAAATAACGTAAATCTTTCAGTGTTTCAAGCGCACACAAAAGATATGTTTTCCCCCGTGACTTGTGCAGAGGAGAGTCAAAAGATCGTTTAAGGCGGGGGGGGGGAGGGGCTCATCCGCTGCCCACGTGACTGGACATGTCACTCACCCGGCCGGCGCCATCTTGGGGGGGGGGGGGGGGGGTCTTGGGGAAGAAATAGTGCCAGAACGTTTACAACAATTAGCAATAAATTCTGCCACTAAATTCTCATCGTTGTTTCCTGCTGAACGTCGCCCGTCCTTCGCACTGAGATGCGTTTTCAGACGAGAGGGGTCCGTTATTTCCAGGCTACGCGTCCGTCATTCGGCGTTTCATCTTCCGCGCTGGATTTTGCTTCTCGCGGTTCGAACCGAGTGCTTCTTGCACCCCGCTGCAGCAGATGATTGCAGAAGCGAAGCGGTTTGTGTTGATCTCTTTGCATTTCTCTTGTTTTCGCCTGGATTCCTTGAGAAGTGTCATAACGTGGGTGGCATTTGAAAGGTTACTGGAAAGGGTGGGGATGTGATTAGCTAATAAGGGAGATGAACTTTCTGGCAGAAGTAATGAGGACTTTGAGGAAAACAGAATCTGGATGCCTGTGGTAAAATTGCATTAGATGTAATGAAATAAAAGCTGGAATTTGGGCGATCTTTGTAAATACAGAAAAAAAGAAGAAGAATCAAACGGATGTAGTTGTCATCTCAGTGACAAGCGTGCCCTGATCCTGGGCATTATGGCTCTGAAATTGAGAATAATTATTCTAATTTGTTTTATTACATTAGCGTGGGTAGGAGGGAAGAAAGGGAGCTTTCTTTTATGGCTTTCTCATTATTCAGAGGAAGGGCCAGACTCCTGACTCGGGCGCTGGGGCTTCATGGGAATTTTTGGAAAATGATGTCTGCAATGTTCTGACCTTTGCCGTCCCAGCTGCAGCCTCCTCCTCTCTGCGGGGATCCCACACTTGACTCCTTAGCAACCTCCTTTGTGCCTCTGATCTCTCTCCATTTGTCTAGTAATAGCCCTTGGCAGGAAGACGTGTTGTTCCTTCAGTGCCTCTAAAAGGCATGGAGCCGTTAATGCCAAGGACTTTTCAGAACCCCTTTCACCCACTGCTTACAGCTCGGTCTTCAAAGTCAATCAAACGCTGCTGCAGCCGTGCTGCTTTCTCAAAGGGTCTTTCTGGTAGCAGGGAGGAAAAGCGACAGCAAATAAACCAGGAACCCACGGGGGTGACTTCTCATCCAGAAACGCGCCGGTCCGTGGGGATGCCGCACTGTGCCTTTGCAGTGACTCCAGTTGAGCTCCGGCAGGCTCAGACTGCAGCAAAACCTCCACAAGCAGAGCATCGTCTGTTTGTCTCGTTGCATCTTCATTTGCTCACCTGCACTCTGCTCGCTTCGTGCACGAATTGAGTTCCCACCCAGCTCTACTGTGTGTGTGGCTCTCCCAGCCTGCATGGAGCTGCCCCGCACCTGGGACTGACCCTGTCCCCAGCCCCTGTGCATGATGATAGCCCTGTGCTCACCCACAGGTTGTACAGCTGGCCAGGGAGCATTGGAACAGTCGGCCCAGGGAAGTGGTGGGGTTGCTGTCACTGGAAACTTGGAGATGTGGCAGCTGGGGACATGGTTGGTGGGCATAGAGGGATGGGTTGGGGTTGGACTTGGTGATCTGAGAGAGCTTTTCCAACCTTAATGGTTCTGTGACTCTGAATGTGGAGCCCTGTCCCGTAGCCTGCTGATGTTGGGAAGCCCATCACCCTGAACCTTGGTGGTACTGACTGTAGGCACTACTCTGATGGTCAAGTTACAGAGCAAAGCTATAAACAGCAGTGCTGCCTGCAGAGCACGTGCTTGTCGTTCTCTGGCTAAGGAAGTGCTGTTCCATCCCATTATTTCTCTCTTTGCAGGTAAGAAGCAGGAGGGATTCGAATGACCAGCTGCTAATTTAAGCAGAGGTTTGTAGGAGCACCAGCTACCAGCTCTTTTCAGAGCCTTTATCTTGCTGCTGTTGGAGTTGTAGAAGGAGGTTTCCCAAAACCCTCATTCCTGTGTCACATGCGTCACTGTGCAGCACTTCTAAAAGCAGAGAAGGGGCTCTGGGTGCAGAGCAAAATCTCAGCAGGTGTGCAGTGCTCTGTGACTGGCTCGTGTCAGGTCCCATGTTGGAGAGCTCCGTGTGCTGTGTCTGCCATGGAGCAGAGTTGCTGTGAGGCGTTGGCTTTGGGATGTCTCTTTCTCTTCCGTGAGTTTGGAGTCTAAATTACAGCTGGTTTGTATATATTTGGCTTTCAAAGAAGTCAAAACCACGTTGTCAGTGGGTAGGATGGAGCACGGGTTGGTGGGCAGGTGTGTGCAAAGTGTGAGGCTGTCTTCTGGATTTTCTCTGGGAGCGCTTAATACTACAAAAAAAAACTAAATCCCAGAACCCAGGGCCATCCTGTGAGATGTTTTCTTCTTCCTTTTTCAGCCGTCATTTGGATCGTGAAGTCACAGAAAGAAGGTCTTCGGGTGGACTCTAAATTTATAACTCTGTTGCCCCGTTCCCCACCGCATCAATGCAGGGGTTGCAGACATAGCTGGAGTCACCAGGCTTTTTCTCTCTTGCCGTGCTATTGGCCTGTCTGTACCATTTTTTTTTTTTTTTTCAGAATTAATTTTGGGCTGAAAAAGTCTCAAAGAGCGCTTTGTTCCTCCTTGACACTCACTCCAGGGAAAAAGGGGAAAAAAAAAAAAAGGAAAAGAAAAAAGAGGGGAAAAAAACCGTGGAAAATCTGACATCTGCATTGTAGAGAAAAAATCAATAGATAGGGAGGAATATAATTATCCCCCACTCCTGAAAGAATTTTTAAAATATTTTTTTGTAACAGTGACTCATATCGGCTTAGCGCTTGAATGACATTTTAATTATTTCGGCTTCTTTCATTTTGAATCACCAAAGTACAGCAGCCGGAGAGGGGTACAGAGGGGCAGAGCTGCCTGTGGGATGGGGGTGGCATGGAAGGAGCTGGGGGTGGGTTATGGCATGGAAAGGGCTGCCTGTTGCTGTTGGTATCTGACCTGGCGCTGCCAAAGAGCCCAATGCTCAAAGCCAGCCATGCAGCACGGAACTGTGCAAAGCACCCGCTGCCTGGTGTGGTTAATTAGGAGGGGATCGGCTCGTTAGGAGGACGATTGTAAGAGGGAATGCAGGAGGGAACAGGGAGCCTCGTGCTGCTGAGAGATGCCCTGCGTGGCTGTGTGCACGTCCCACGTTGGCGGTAACGTGGAGTTTGTGTCGTTTTTGTGTAGTGCCTGCAAGTGGAGGAAGAGAAGGGCAGAAGGGATCGCTCCTCTGTCTGTGCGGGGTCCTGCTTCTTCTGAAAGCAATGTGATTTGACCAGCGGAGCCTGCTGCGAGGTGGGCAGCAGCATTGCTTGTAATAGGTGGGAAAGCTGTTGGTAAACTTCCTCTCTGTGGCTTAATTTCCCCAAAAATCCCTTTGCTGGGTATTCTGCCAGTGATGGGGGGTGAGAAGAGGCACATGAGGCTGTTCAATCAGGTGGGACTGGAAGTGATGCATTGAGAGCAAAGGGGTGATTTGGATTTGGATTTTCACCCCCAGAGTGCCCTGGCTGCCAGCTGGCAAGCTTAGTGAATACGTTCAACCAACCACTGGGTCTGAAATAGAATGTATTGGTCATAAAGAGGGAGGTTACAGTTCACAGGAGGCTTGCTGACTTTCATGGACTGGGCCAGGCAGGTGCCGTGCTGGTTGGTCCAAGTCCTGCAGCAGGCAGGCATGAGCGTGGATTTATTCCGTGTGGGTTTTGCTAAGAATTCATTGGGCAATATTGGTTTTTTTTATGGAATTACAGAATGGTTTGAGTTGGAAGGGAGCTCTCAAGGCCGCCTGGTCCCACTCCCTGCACTGAGCAGGGACACCCACAGCTCCATCAGTGCTCAGAGCCCCGTCCAGCCTGACCGTGGGTGTCTGCAGGGACGGGGCAGGATGGCAGGGTGGTTCTGATGATGAAAACCGTAGAAAACCAGGCATTTCATTTAATACTATTGAATTAAGTAATAATAATAAAAGTCTTAAGTGTAGTTTTCCTTCAAGGTGAAAAAACGCTGGCAGATGTGATGCACCTGAATTGCACACCCAGGGCTGTGGGAGGGGCAGGTGCTGCAGCCCTGCAGTAAATCAGCAATGGGATCTCAGCTCCCCCTTCCTTGGGCTTTGCTGCTGCTCAAGGAGGCTGTGCAGCCCTGTCCTGTTGGTATGAATTTAATAATTCTGGTTAGAGCTGGATTCAAAGCAAGGCCATGGGGCCGAAAGGGCAATTGCTGGTTCAGTTCACCACCTGTTTCCTTCCCTTTAGCTTCTATTTAATTTGTATCGCTGAATACCTTTCTCTTCCCATACGGAGGGCTTTGAGAGTGCCTGCACCCACCCCTGGTGTGCAAACAGAGCAGCACTTCTGCGTGTGTCCTCCTGTGCTGGGGCTGTTTGTGAGCATGCATTCACACCTCCAGCACCGGGGAAAGCAAGGCAACTTTGAACACCGTGTCCCTGCCCTCCCAGCACAACGTACCCCTTTTATTTGATCTAATGGGAAAATCATAGCATCAAAAATGTTTTCCAAATCGCTGCTTCTTCCCTGCTAGGCTCCCTTTCTTATGTCCAAATGGGTGCAGAAATTCAAGTTTTTAGATAAAGCGCTGCTAGCAAAAACTGGAAGCTTCTGAGTGTGTCAGCTTGAAAGGAAAAAGCTTCTCAATGTTATTTCAGAATTTAGAAAACAAGAAACAAAACAGTGCCCTGAGCTTCCTATAGCACATCTTTTCCATATTTTCCATATACTTGCACTGGCACTTGATAATATTAGAAGCATTACTTATATCCTGCCAAGCTGGAATAATTTAAAAATATGTACAAATGAGAACAATGACTTCTTATAATAGCAGAGAGAAGGCTGAATGTGGCTTTCCTGGCCAGTGTGAGGTACCCACGGGGTCTCGGTTTTGTTCTGTGCTGCCTATGGGCTCCTGTCACTTCTGATCCCCCAGCAGATGGAACAGGGAGCTGGGCACCTGCCCATGGGCAGGGCTGGCTTGTCAGAGGTTAACAGAGGCTGTGCTAGGAACTACTCAGCTTAGTGCCCGCCTGTGAGCATGGGCAGCTCCAGCCACAAGGAATTAGTGCGGAGCTGGTGGATCAGTGGTCGTGCTGTACCAAAGAGTACGCGGTACCTGGGGATGCTGGAACTCCACGGGGGAAAGTTAAAGTTGGGAGGATGGAAGGGGACCTGATGCTGAATTTGGCTTGGAGGAGCTGGTGTGCCAGAAAAGTTTCTCCTCTTTTTTTATTTAGACAAAAAAAAAAAAAATGAGGTTTGAGATTACTCTTAGGTTAATGGGATAGATACAGCCAAGAAGGGTTTGGAGCTACTGAGCTGTCTAAGTAACTATTCTTGTACATTGAGGGTTTGGGGCAGATCCTGCTCTCGAAAAATGGCCCCAAAGTGCTGGAGAAGCCCTTTGTTAAAGCCCTGGTCTTTGCCTCCAGTGTGGCCTTAATGCAGTGAAACATGGAGCTTGTTCCTAACTCAGCTCCCCCCCAGAGCTGGCTGATTCATGGGGCTCAATCTCAATCACAGGCTTAAAAACCAAATGCTCTGGGTTGTACTGAGCTGAGGATGGGCCACTTCCCCTTCTCGTTTTCTTTTCTCATGAGGGGCAGCTGGAGGGGTGGGGTCTGCAGTGGGATCCCAAACTCTGCTTGGTGCCTGCCCCAGATACTCAGTGTGTGATGCCTTCAGCCTGGCTCCAGATGGCAGGGGGCTCTGCTGGTGCTGATGCACCCTGATGCTGTCTCATGCCTTCAGGCTCCTTTTCCTCCTGGTCTCTGCCCTAAAAGAGGATAGTGTGGGTACATCAGAGATGCACGAGCCCCTGCCTGTCTGCAAGTGAAGGACGGGGCTTTTTCCCTGTGCTTTGATCTGCGTTATGGCAGCATAATCTGCTGCAGCTGTGGAGTTTAGGCCGGTTCATACGCACAGAGAAATCTTGAGAATGGGTTGGGAATTGTTAGCAGACTGAAAGCAATCCAGCGGCTGGGAAATGCCGGCAGATGTGAGGATCCCCATCTCCTCCCCCCTCCTCCTCCGCTGCCTGAGCTCGCAGGGGCCACGGGCGTCCCCTCATTCTGCTTTTCTCCTCATGCTTCTCAGGATGCTGCTGGCTGATGCTGAAGGAGTTATCAGTGCATTGGCAGTGGCCGTGCTGATGGGCTGTGTGCAATCCCTGTCCCCATGCTTGCTGTGCCCCAGTGTGTTGCAGGACAGAGGCAGTTGCAGCAGCCTCACATGCTGAGCGGTGGGCAGCAGCCCTGCAATGGCTCTGTACTGCCTGCACACCCCAGGGCCACTTATTTATTCTTGCTGCATTAAATAGAGTATTAAAGAAATAAGTAACCCCCGCTCCCTGCAGACATTGCCTCGCTCGGTGTTGTGTTCTTATCTAATAGTGTGGCAGCTTCCGCAGAGAAGGAATTAAACAGTTTGAGCTCTGTGTGTGTTTTGAAAGAGGCTGTGGCCAATGGATGGTTCCATCCCGAGGTCCTTTTGGTGTCCATGCTCTGTCTGCCCCATAGGCTGAAGTCCACTTGGTGCCAGCAGCCCCTCCACCACAGCTTTCCTGGACCCAGTGCGTTTTCATGTACCTGCTTCACTGGTATTTAAAATAGAAGACAAACCCCCTCACGGTCTCTGTTTTCAAGGACCCATTTCCTTTATTTCACGTCACTCCATCCACCCTGCAGCGAGGTCTCGGGCTGCGCAGCGCTTCTGCACATGCCCCATCTGTGCACGATGCGAGGCTGAACATCAGGTTGTTTACAAGGATGCAAGATGGCATTTCTTAGATTATTTGTATTTTGAGAAAGAACATGAACAAATGTCAAAAAACGTCAGCAGAAGCCACATCATTAGGGCAGGGCATGAACCACTGGGTTCCATCTGAGCATGAGGTGGGGGATGTCCGAGCTCGGGCATCCATACCCAGGGATGTTTTCTATTCTGTGGTCTGGGTTCCTTCAGCCACTGGAGAACCCAAAGTGGGAGTGGGATCTGGGAGCAGCAGGAGTGTGAGAAGAACCTGAAGTGCCCCATAATCGCGGAAGTGGGAGCGTTCTGTGCTGAAAGCAGTTTGATATTAAGAGCTTTAAGTGACTTTCCTGCTTGATAGCTTTATAGTAAACAAAACGTGATTAATTCCCTTCATGACTCACTGCAGGAGAGATTTTGAGTTTTATTACAGCGTTTTTCTATTGTATCCTTGCTTTAATTAACTCAGCGGAATAACAGAGCGTGGTAAGAGCTTGTACAAAGCAGGGGGAAGGTCATCGAGATAGCTGTCCTTCAGTCCCTGCACAGAGCCTTCCTTTGCATCCTCTCTGCCCTGACAATGCTGTCGGCTGCAGTGCATCCTGCCCGATGCTATCGCCGCATCCTGTAACTCTAGAAATGCTCCCAGGGGCCGAGTGAGGCGGCTGGTTTGGGGGGGGCTGGAGCAGCTGCTGCTGCCAGGAGCCTGTCCTGCCCCTGCTGCTGCCGGCCCCGCGGTGCTGGAGCAGGGACTGGGGCAAATGCAGCCCTTGCTACCAGGGCCGCCCCGGCCCGCTCTCGCATCCTGCAGCTCCCCTGTGGTATGACTTACCGTGCTTTCAGCTGTGCCTTTTGGACCAGCTCCGCTTGGCTTTTTGGTGGTGGTGCTGGAGGGGCTGGCCCATTGCTGTATCACTCACTGTTATAACTCCTGCTCCTTCCCACTGGTGGCAAACGCATTGCTTTGCTCGGCAGCATCAGCAGCAGTTACCTCTCAGGAGGTGTTTTTCTTGCTTCTGATGGTTTCATAGACTCACAGAGTCATTACGGTTGGAAAAGACCTCTCAGATAAATCCAACCCATCCCACCGTGCCCACCAGCCGTGGCCTGCAGTGCCACTTCTCCACAATACTCAAACACCTCCCACCTCCCTAGGCCCGTTCCTGGTTAAAAATTACAGGATACAAGTGGCCTGGGTCCAGGATTTTTGAAAGAGTTTAATGGTTCCTGTTTACTGTCTTCTGCCGTTAACGTTAACCTGAAAAATATTTCATTTTTGGAAAAGAGGGGAATAAAATGAAAAAAAAAAAGTGCTGCAGCAGATGGGCAAAATCTGCTCACACTGAGCACCAGATACAGCTTCAGGCTGTGACTAGCCCCGCTGAAGGCGGTGGGGTCACCCCATTCAGAGATGCACGTCGAAGCATCATCTGCTGCGAGGCTCAGACCAGGAGAGGAGCAGATTTCCTGTTAGTTTCTGCCCAGTAATCTTGTAACTATTTTCTGTGCATCTTGTTTGGTTTGGAAAGTCAGCACTGGGTTAAGCTCGAGGTCTGACTAATTTACATCATCTGATGGCACATGTTTGGGGCAGAATGCAGAACATAAAGCGATCTGCTCGTGGCACATCCTACAGAAGCTAAGGAAGATTTCTCAGTGTCTCACTCGAGGAGGATTTGGGGGTGTCTGTGGATACTTAAGAGCTTGGGGCAGTTGTTGGGGGGTCTTTAGCTCCCTGAACTCTGGGGTTTTGTTGAGCTCTGCTAAACTGTTCAGTGCTGCGAGTGAGGAGCTTTAAGGAATTTGGATGAATCTGCTCAGCAAGGGTGTACTGCAGTGCTGTGACCTCCTCCTCCTCTGAGCTCTCAGGAAAAGAAAAAAGAAAAAAAAAGAAAAAAGGAACAAGGGCAGCATTGGGTCCTTGCAGAAACTCCGCAAATTTTTCTACTAAAGAAGGCAGGATCATTACAATTAGGGGCAATGTCAGAGGTAGGCAAATAGGCCCTGATTGTATGCAGATGATTGAGCTGGTTCAGCCTTTTGACTAGCGAAGCTTTCCTCAATTGGGGATATTGCGATCCT
The DNA here is from genome assembly GCF_002078875.1 of Numida meleagris. Classification (NCBI taxonomy): domain Eukaryota; kingdom Metazoa; phylum Chordata; class Aves; order Galliformes; family Numididae; genus Numida; species Numida meleagris. The sequence continues at coordinate 6,083,991 of NC_034421.1, forward strand.
AATCAGAGCCCTTTAGCTGTACATCAAAGCCCGCATAGCTCGGGGCTGGCACGGGCTGATTGCGGGGCTTCCTGCTCATCCCTGCCCAGGTGTCCTTCCTGCCGTGGCCGACTGATTCCTTTTTAGTCCTCATCACCGAGGCAAAGAAATTTAATCCCAGTATTGCTGCCAGCCCTGGAATGGACCCACTGGTTTGGAAATGTCACCCTCTTGTTGCCCTGAAATATCAGCGCGCCCGGCCTCCGCTACCTGCTAATTTCACTGCCAACCTCTAACCTGAGGTAGAGCAGACCTGTCATTAGCGCATTCATCTGTGTTTAGATCTGTCAGCTTCCTTCCCCTTCTCCTCTTTTGTTTCTCTAATTACTTTGATTGCATCTCTATATCCAGCTCGGGGCTCCGGCGGCTGCTGAGGGTATGCAATCCCCTGCCAGCGTCCCCTCTCCTGTAGGGATGGCTTTAAAATGGGAGAGAATCGGGTCTGAATTTTCAAGTCGCAAAAGCAGCAGTGTGTAGGTTTGCAGGTGACTTTCCACTCTGTTTCAGAGCAGTGCCCCAGTGCCAGAGCCCAGTTCTCAGACCTTTCCTGACACCTCAGATCTTCCCTATCCTAAAGGTTTCACACTGGAGCTGGCAGGTTGCTGGAGATGGGTAACAGAAATGTTTGGGAGCGGGCTCCTCGCTCTGCTGTGTGCTCCCAGGGCTGAGGCCAGCTCTCAGGGTGCTCCGCTGCCCACCCTTGTTGTCATCCATCAGTTAGGTCCTGAGCACCTCCTGCTTTGCAGGATCTGCTCCTCGGGGTGGTTTCGGAAATCTTTCCATTTCCCCAGCAAGCTGTGCATGGAGCAACCCTCCTGCTGTGCAGGTACCGTCAGAAGTGATGTGGCAGAGGAAGGAGCATTTGCTCAGAGCCCTCTCTTGTGTTGTCCTCTGAGGGACAACATCTGGGCTCTGGGTGCAGATGTGCCATGAATTTCCAGGGTGATGCCTGTTCCAGCCCTGTACTTCCCACTGGTACTGGTAGTGCTGACCCTGTGCTGTAACCACGGGTGCTGATAACTTGAGATAATAACTTGGCATGCAAGATCAAATAAAATATTCCTAATGCTGTTTTTTTCATTTGTTGTTTTTTCTAGGGATTGATCAAAATTCGAGGGGATCGCTGCTGGAGAGACTTAACTTGCATGAATTACCACTACGAGGTGAGCAATCTGCACTTTAAAACTGGTTTTTCTTATCTGCTTTGCTTTGGTGGATCTGCTACCAGGCAGTTCTCCATGTTGGTCTTCATTCAGTGTTGCCTTCAGCCTATAGCCACATCATCAGTGTCCATGTGCCAGTTCAGTGATGCTGCTTTTCCCAGCCACAGTCCTCAAAGAGCAATTTCTGTCCTCCCCCCCTGCTATGGACTCTCAGAGATAAACATGAACTGCGCAGAGAGCTCCTTTTGTAAAAGCAGGGAAAGGGGGGAACAGAAAGGACTTTCCCATAGCGTTGTGCTGTTGTGCTTTGTGCCAACATTTTACTTTATTCCAAAATTCAGACGTATGCAGACAGAAATAGAGCATCTCAGTGCTATCCAAGATGCTGAGCACTAATCGTTGGCAATTCAGAATTATGCAGCTTTATCTTTCTGACATCTGTTCCAGTGATTGCGTTACATTCTGATTATAAGCTGTGGTTTGTTTTCTGGCTGTCTTCGTTGATTTTAGGGAGGGGGAGCTCAGCTTCCCCTCTACTTTTACCTATAGTTTTGCATTTGCATTTTGTATAAACAGAGTAAAAAGGAAAGAAATCGCTGTGTACAGGGACACTCTCGTGAGGAAGTCCTGGCTCCCTATGAAATAAGCAGTACTGCAAACAACAATGCCTTCTCCAGCCTAGCATTGGAGCCACTGAGTCGCAGTGCCAGGGATCTGTGCTCCGTGCCCATCTCAGGAGCAGGGAGCACAGAGCTGCAGAGATCAGCCCTGATCTCTGGTGTGAGTTCTGTGCTGTGTTTCTCCCTGGGGATGGATCTCTGGGGCTATGTCCTCAGTGGACTGTTGTCACGTCTGGAAACCATTTTCCCTTTCCAATTAAACCTGATGGATCCTGACTTCCCTGACCTGCAGAACGTGTTCCAAGGTGTTTCCTATGGATGGCTTTTTGCAGCAGAGGCACTGAGCAGTAGCCATGGGGATGCTCGTACAGCATCACCCTTCCCACAGTTATGTGATAAGAATTGCATGTGAGTGCTGGGGACCGAGTTACCAATCCTGTTACAGGATCAGGATTCCTCTTTCCAAAACAGGAACAATTCTGTCATTTTACCAGAGAGCAGTACCCCTGCCCGCAGCAGCCAGCCTGCATAATCCCAAAGACTTCAAATGAAAACCAGAATCAGCTCTGTAACCCAGAAGGCTAATGAAGACCATTCCTGTTCTACCCATAAGGCAGGATCCCCGCAAAAGTAATTGTGAACAGAGGCAGGGGGCAGATCACATTATCAATATCAATTATTTTAATCCACACCAAAGAAGCTGCAATAAGGGGAAACTGAAAGAGGCCGGCATTCTTCTACCAGTGCTCACAGGGACAGGGCTGTGATTCACCTGTTGGGCAGAGCTCTCTGCATGCCCTGTCCTCACAGTGCAGGGTGGAAACTCTTTGGGGACCCCAGGCTCAGTACGGGGTGGAGCGGGAAGTCACAATAATTTGAGGCTTGTTGAAGTCTTCAAATACACAGAATCTGGTTCTGGTGAAGTTTCCCTGTAGCTGGTGGCTTGCAATAGCCTGACCTTCACCCATCCCCCTAAGTGCAGCCACGTGAATCCTGTTGAGAAGAACAAGGGTGGACGTGTGGCAGGGAGAAAGCTGCTCACAGGGATGTGTTACAGAGCAGGTCCCCAAAATCCAGCCACTCAGCAGGAAGAAGAAGAGGGTGAGGCTGAAGGTATCTCTGCAAGGGGAGGAGGCAGCTGGAAATCTGCTCGTAATTAGGATGATAAAACCGGGTATTGGACCAGCTCGTGGTGGAGCTGGGCCAAAAGGAGTCTGCTGTGATGTATGTTGGCCACCCTAGCTCTCGTGTTCCAGCCCGGAATTGCAGTCCAAAACCTACATGTGCTCCTCTGCCAAGAGAATTAATGAGAACACATGGCCTCCATCTCCCGCGTGCTGAGCGCGCCCCGCGCTATTTATTTGTAGTAGGACCAGCAGCCATGCTTGTGGAAAATAACATTTCCACTTGTGTCAGGAGTCGTGTATAAAATAGCAAAATGTTGTTACGGCTTGGGTAATTAAACGGAGTGTATTTTACCTCCCTTTTTGCTTTCTGATGTGCGGGGCCCTAATCCCAGCCTTTATGGGGATCTGTTCCCCAACTGAAGCTTCTCTGTGTTGAGGGCTTACGATCTGTGACGCTGCGGAGTTTGGAGAGGGAAATGGCAGAACGCATGGTTTGCATAGGAAAGGTATTTTCCTACCGACGTAACACCCCTTGGATCCCCAAGGAGTCCGTGGGCTGCAGCATGGAGACAGACACTGCTGGAGAGGAGAGGTTCAGGTGGTGCTGCCTTGCCACCTGCAGACAGGGCTGGGAGGTGCTGGGGGGAGCCTGGGCTCTGACGTGCGTTGGGTTCTATTTCTCGTTCCTTGGCTTTGCAGCCCTTCCACTGCTGGCTGTGGATCGAGGGCTGTTTATCCTACAAGAAGTCCTGGTTGCAGGGAGGCTTTCGCACAGTGGGACCTGCTTGTGCTGCAGTTAATGCAGAGGGAAGCTGCCTCTGGCTTGTAGGTCTGTTTGTCATCATTAAGCGTTTCTCTGTTGTGTACACGATGGTTTACAAATGCACGCGCAGCGGTTTGCAGAACCCTGCTCAATTTCTGCTTCCACAGGAGCACATGGCGCAGATCCCGCTGCGGAGGAGCCCCCAGCAAGGAGCCCAGCAGCAGCCTGCAGCTACAGGAGGCTTTGGGCTGCTGCAGGTGCTCCTGCAGCTTGCAGGTCATTGCCTGGGCATGGGCTGGAGCAGCTTCCAGCCTGGTAGGTACCAGGAAGGGGAGCATCGACCTCCTCTCGGAGCTTCTCACCCTTCCCTCCCCATCAGGCTTTCTCTGGCCTTCCCCTGTGCTCATTCTGGGTGTGCTGCCTTGCTGGCAGAAGCACAATGCCTTAACATGCTCCAAATGGAGAAAACCCTCTGTGCGAGCCCTATGTTTGGAACCTCCTCCCTGACCTGCGGCTCCCCGACGCGCTCGCAGCACCGAGCACCTTGCAGCCACATGTCTTGGCACAGGGCGCTTTGAGTGGCACAAGCAGGAGATGAGCGTTTCTGCCTTGCAACCAAATGAAGCCGTGGTTTGGGATGCTGGCAGTGGTCTTGGCAGAGTGGCTAAGCAGAAAATCTTCGGGCTTTAGAAATGGGAAAGTCCTACACGGTTGCATCCATCGCATCTCCCCGTACCCAGCGTGGAACGACGCGCTGCGGGATGCGACCTGCGATGCGTTTTATGGTGGCTGCCAAAGTATTGTTGCTTTTTAATTACAGACAGATATCTCGTAAAACCCAGCCACCAACTGGTGAGCACAGCTGTCAGAGCAGCTGCACGGGGAGCGGGGAGCCCCGCTGGGCAGCCGCCTTCATCACCTCCTCCTTTTTGCTCTGTGCCGTAACCCCATGGGGTGCTTACGTGCGTCCCAGGGTCACTCATGCTGAGCAGGTGCCAGCCCTGGTACGCACTGGGCAGGGAACCTCCCTGTGCCCCACTGGAGGAACTTATATGTTATTTCTTTTAACGCAAAGGATTTGTTATAAGTGGAGTTTTGAAGGGAGCGGCTTTTATCCAAGAGTTTCTCAGCATCGTGCGAGCAAACAGACCTTCCACGGAGACAGAGATCATAGGAGGGCTTGGGTTGGAAGAGTCCTTGAGATGGGGCGGGCGGATAAAGAATAAAATAACTAAAACACCCCTAAATTAGGAATGTCTTTGCCAGCACTGGAAGTGAGATCCGGGATTTCCTTCCCACTCTCAGGGTGCTCGGGGTGCCCCTGTGCAGGACCCTCCTGAGGGCTGTGCTGAGCTGCTTGGTTCCAGCCAAAGGTGCACTTCAGTTCTCCTGACTCTGTCCGTGCTGCTGCAGAAGAGCTTTGTTCTTTGTGTAGGACGCTGTGCACACAAAGGTCACTTCTTCTGATTTGTACAAATTATTGCTAATTATTCTGTAACTGTTTTTCTTAAATGGAGGCTGTCAGTCAGGGCTACAGCTCCCAGCAGCTTTCCAGTTCCTGGAGAAGCTCTCTGGAGCACAATGTCTTTTGTGCCTAATTACAGGGCTGCTGACTGATAGCTGTGCTGATAAGGGTGAGAAGCAAGGAGGCTGGAGCTGCTCTTTAACCACCTCCTGATTTCTTTGCTCCCTTCTCTTCAGTGTATTGGACCTAGTTAGACTTCAATCTAGCTTTTTTCCCAGCTATTGTGAAACAGAGGGGAACACTGTCAACAAATTACCATCTACAAGAAAATAGTTTGTGTCGAAGAATCATAGGCTGGTAGAGATATAGCCTCACAGAATTGTGGATTCTATGACATGAACTATTTCTGAGTTTACTGACTAGAAATGCCACGAGGAATACAGATCCAGCAATGCCCCTGATAGCATATCCTCGCTTTGCAGCCAGGAGGACTGCATGCAAATGCTGGATGCAATGTGCCTTAACAATACTAAGTCTTTTCGAAATCAATTTTGATCTGAATTTTATGAATACGCGCTTTCAACTGGAATTTATTCTCACATTACCAACTTGAACAAAAATGGGTCTGTAATCGGAATAGCCCAAGCAATCAGCTGCAGTGACACAGAACAAAATAGGTGCAGCTATTTGGATAGGAGCTGTACTCAGTGATCCTTGTGGGTCCCTTCCAGCTCGGGATGTTCAGTGGTTATATGTGACTCCGGGTTCTAAAGCAGAGGGCGGTGTGAGGTGTAGATAGGACTTATCTCAGTGTTCAGCGCTGGTGCAAATGCAGGTGGGAGATCTTGGCTACGTGTGCAGTGGGGGCTGGAGCTGAGCAGTGTGGGCTCTACGTGACCTCTCTGCTGCCATCTGTGATTTCTCCATCCTTCAGTAGTCAGAATTTTTCCTTACAAAACCCTCAGCGCGTTGACAATAAAGCACTGACACGCACAGTGTGCTGCCAGGCAGCTCTGCCTCGCTGCGTGGGCGCTGCTTTTCCATGCCGGCCTTCAGCCTGTGCACCCCTCCCAAAAGTGTTAGTGCTTTTTTTTGTTTGTTTTAATCTTTTTCTCATCCAATATGGGCCTTACTGCAGAAGCCATGTGTTGTCAAACGAGGCTGCTGCAGAATTGGCCCAAACCCGGAGGGTTCTCAAGGGAGGAGGCTGGGGAAGAGCTGTGGAGCTGGTGGACGTGCCATGGGTTCTGGGGCTGTACACAGCACATCATTGCTTGAAATGGTAAAACCTGCACTCCAGCAGACGAGTTTTTGTGAAATAAGGAGTGAAAGGAGTTGTCCTGTAGAAGCCAAAGCCACTGTTGAGTCTTCAGCAGAGAGAGGGACACAAGGCTCTGCCCGGGGCGGATTACGCTGCAGGTTGTGTTCATCTCCAGTTGCAAAAACAAACTGTTCTCTGCACTGAGGCAACCAATACCAAAAGGAAAAGCACGCTTCTGTGCGGGTTTTTCTTTATGTTTTGTTCCATTTGGTCATCGGTTTTGAAAAATGACCCCTTCTGAGGCATAATTGAAAAACCAGTTGTGCCTGTTCACACGTATTGAAGGGCCACTTAGCGTGGGTCTGAAGCTGAGGATTAGGTGCTTTCTTCTGGGTTTTGGTGATTTGCATGATGTCAGTGGAAGAAGGGCTAATTCTTGACCTTGCCTGCGATCAATTAAGTAACAAGATCCATCATAAGGTAAGTGCATGAAGCAATAGTATTGGCAGATGAATGTCAACACGACATCAAAAGCTTATTACAGTGTATCTGGATTTCGTATCAGGCTCTGCAGGAAGGTCTCTATCTGAGACAGGTTTTCAGATGAATCCCAGGTGCTCTCTCTGTGAGCTATGTTTGAATGTAATTTGCTGGAAATGTCTGTTCTCCCCAACTTTGGGCTCAGCTCTGTTGTTCTGATAACAGTTAGACGTAGATATTGCTTAAAAAGAGAGGGATTGAGGCTTTTAGGGTGGAACGCTGGGGCGATCATGAGGGTGGTAGCACTGGGGAGGATGGGTATTGCTTGCTTTGTGCTGCTCAGGGTTGCTGGTGGGAGGAGCAGGGGCTGCAGTGGAGCTGAGCTCCTCGGGAAGGGGCCCGGCTTCAGCACTGGCACTAGGCTATGCTGTAGGTGATCACTTCTGGAAGTGCAGCAGAGCTCAGGGACGCTGCAAAGCAGTGAGTGAGCTTACAGAAGTGAAGCCTTCCTCGTAGAGCTGCAAATTGAGAGGACATATTGATAAATAGTGACATGTATTCCCAGTTGTGTTGCATTTTGAAAAGTGAAAAGGCGTATAGGTCTACCGCAGTCTGAGGATGCTGCAGAGGAACCAGTGTAATTAGTGGCATGGGACTTAATGCAGAAAAAAAGTGCTGTCCCTGCTGGTAGGGGAAACCTGCAAGCCGTGCTTTATTCTGGGCAGGGAGTGCCTGCCTGAGCCTCGCACCACGCCAGCACTCTGCCTTGTGTTATCCCCAGCAGCCAACATGAAAGACGAATGGCAAGTGGATTCTCAGCCCCCTGAAAGGCAGCGTCAGCTCAGCTCTTCTCTCCATCAGGACCAGGATCCCCACAGTGAGTTTAGGAGAGGTGCAGATGAGTGTCTGCTCAGTGAGCTGTCAAAACCAAAGGCAGAGCTGCAGCCCAGCGCCCTCAGCTCATGCTCAGGAAACCACACAGTGCTGATGGAAATGGGACATAAGCAGGTGCTGAGAGAGAAGCGTTCAGAGGAGCTTGGAGAGGAATCTAACAGGACAAGGGGAAATGGTTTCAAACTAAAGGGGGGGAGATTTAGATTGGATTTAAGGAAGAAGTTGTATAAGCTAAGGGCGGTGAGGAATGGCACAGGGTGCCCAGAGAGGCAGCAGTGCCACGTCCCTGCAGACACCCACGGTCAGGCTGGACGGGGCTCTGAGCACTGATGGAGCTGATGGTATCTCTGCTTAGTGCAGGGCATAGGAGCAGGCGGCGCTGAGAGCTCCCTTCCAACTCAAACTGTTCTGTGATTGCAGTGGCAGGAGTGTGAGGGCTGAGCTGAGCACGCAGCAGTGACCCCAGGCAGAGCCCTGCTATTGAGGGCAGCACAGTGCTTTTTCCTTACCTTTTCAGTGCAGTTTGAAAGCGTTTTTTTTACTTGGCGTGTTACTTCACCAACAGGAGCTGCACTAAAACAACCGAAGATGAAGTCAGCAGCTTCTGGGGTTTCTGTTTCGGTGTGAGCGAAGCAGGTCAGTGGCACCTGTCACTGCGGTCACCCACCGCTGCCACAGCTTTCAGCCAATTTCCAGCAGCATTAAAGCAAAATTGGAGAAACGAGTGGGAGCTGGGTGGAAATGCCCCCCTGGGCATTTCTGTTGGGAGCCGTTGGAAGGTTTGGAGGCATAGGAAGGCATCACCTCCTGCTCCGCCGGGACTGGCGCGGAGCTGTCAGTCACGCGCTGTGAATGCATTGGGGATATGCCAATACTGTTTTCAGCAGTAATACAATTCCTCTTCCTGGATTCTTTTCTGTTTTTCTTAAGGATTTGTTTTAAGCCTGGTGAAAGCTTCCTGTACAACGATTGGGTTTCATCTCTTTATTACACGTTCCCACTGTTTCAATCTCATTTACAGACCACCCAGGACCCTCATCGTTTCCCTTCAGTATTTTCTTCTCATTTTTTTCTTTTCCTTTCTTCCTTCCCCTCTCCATGCATTTGGTCTTTCTCAGTCCTGATCAGATGAATCTATAAAGCCCTTTGCAAACACCTGACCAGCTCTCCCCATGCGTGGCATCCATCCCGTTGGCCAACTTCTCCCCCAAGGAGCATGGGAGCCCATCGCTTCCCACTGCCTCCTGGGGTGGTGGGGATCAATCTGCTGCCCAGGCAACGTTTGGGGCCCACGAGGTTTGTCAGCTCTGCAGGCAACAGAGGCAGTGCTCAGATAATTAATTACAGCGTGGATTTATGAGTGAAACCAAAAATTGGAATGCATGCATTTTCACATGATATCGACTACAAAATGGTGTGTGCAGCGCTCCAGTGTGCAATTAAATTATCTAAGAAATGGCCCACATTGCTGCCATCTGCCTTCCAGGGAAAGCAAAATAAGTCCACGCTTTTAATTGCAGACAAGAGTTTAAACAAATAGGGTGTTTGTTTACGAGCTGGTGCTTCCTTATTTAGAGGTCAGACTGTGTTTTCATGGGATTATGAGCGCATGGTATGATTTCATCTCTTTCTGTGACCATTGCATGTGTTAAGATGTTCAGTGAATTTGCACATCATAGGGAAATCTGTCCTAATGTAATAAGTGAAATACGGAATTTGTGTCCTATGAAACAGGCACAGAAGTTCTGCCACAGAAGCTGTGTTCCCACTGGTGGCCGTGTTTGTCCTGTCTCCGCCTTTGACCTCTTACTAGGATTTTCTTGTGAGAATAATCATAAGAAACTCTTCCAGTTCTCAGGTTAATACTATATTAATTATTGCATACATCAAAAGTTTTAAATTCCACTTGAAGTCTCATTTCCACAGAAACAACTGGGCCAGGAACAAGGGCAGCTGGTGACAGAGTCTCATAAGCAGAGCCATTCTTTTTGCTGGTAAAAGTTTGAACTGCTTGCCTGTCTTCTGTTCGCTTTTAATTGATGCTATTTCCATCTAGTCCTCTGTGTTTTCCGTCTTTCCCCATGGAATCTGTGTGGAATTGCAGCACGCAGCTAACATCAGCAATGCAGGGGGCTGAGCGCATGATGCAGTTCTTGCACGTGACTCCCTCCGTACCGCAGAGCTGGAGGAACCCACCCATTTGCCCAGTGCATTTCTTCCCGCTCGCAGCCCTCGCGCTGCTCCCAGCAATCCCGCGTGGAGCACGAACGAGTTAACAGCGATGCGCGGTGCTCTGCTCCCGCATCGTGTGTGCCAAACTGACCTTTAATCGTGGAGTATAAATCACTTTCCAGTCCTATTATTGGTAAAATCCTACAGGCTTGCAAATGCACAAAAGAAGCCTTTGTCTCTTATTAATTTAATTTATAGGTTAAAGTTTCAAATCAGTGGCAAGCAAAAGCTGATTTACTGTTCGCTTCAGGAACTGCTGTTCTGGAGAGCGCGGCATGTGCTAGGCTGCCTAAAACTGTGACGTGTAATTAGGAGCTTCTCTAATTATATATAATGCAATATAATTTGCTTATCTTTTTGGTATGTATTACACATAAAAGCTGGGAGGGTAACTCGATGTGAATTAGCTCTTTCAACCCTAAGAACACTCACTGAAAACACTGCTTTGTGTCTCATTCTGTTAACATCATGACAGGATCAATGTTTTCAGGCATTTCAAGTTGCTGCCCTTTTCTTTTACACGTAGAATAGTCCCATCCTTTTTCTCTGCCATGCATTTGTGCTGCAACAAAATAATCACGGAACCACAGAACGGTTTGGGTTGGAAGGGAGCTCTCAAGGCCGCCTGGTCCCACTCCCTGCACTGAGCAGGGACACCCACAGCTCCATCAGTGCTCAGAGCCCCGTCCAGCCTGACCATGGGTGTCTGCAGGGATGGGGCACTGCCACCTCTCTGGGCAATAATAGCGAATTCTGTGATAAAATACACAGAAGAGCAATATTGATCGTTTTCCCTCCAGATTTAAAACCGAATGAAAGCACCGCTCCTCTCCTTTGATTTGGTCTAAGCTATGAAGTTCCGCAGCAAAGCAGACGTGTGGCTGCAGTTTGTGCTCCCGTCGCAGCGCAGCCCCGTGTCCTCCGCTCCGTGCGACGTGGGGCTGAGCCGTGCTGTGATCACATGGGATGGGCCACGTCAGGAGAGCGTTCCCTCTTCAAATCTGTCTCAATACGACTCCAGACAAAGAAATAAAACTTGTTCGTAACGGCGCTGTCCCATCACGCTGCAGACTGAGGGGTCTGACTGCACAAGGTGCTCAGCAAAAGCTTTCACCTCTTGAGCAGCTCCTTTGGTGAGGCACGCGGAGTGAATAGTTGCTCCTGCAGGCATTGTGGAAACGTTTGTATTAAGAACGGCATTTATCTCGCACGTATTCATGAACTCACTTATCTGTATTTTCCGAGGATCATATTCTTCCTCTTCCCTTTCAGCCCAAACATCTCAATGGCTAAAAGGGGTTTTATTGCTCTGGCATTAATCACGACGTGTGACAGAATTGAGCTGGATCCCGTCCAATTAGGCTGAGACAATATTGAATTTCGAACGGTCGTGCTGCTTCCATTTGAAGTAACACAAGATCACCGCTCCCCACGGTCAGTGCTGGGGGGAAGGAGTGCCACCCATCCCCGGAGCCAGGCTGGGTGCTGCTCAGGGTGAGGATGGGGCTGTTTGCTCTTCCTGGAGCCCCGGTGAGCAATCAGTCCTTCCTCCGGGAGCTAGCATCCGGAGCCATTCCCACCACCCTGTTCTCACCCACGTTTCCCCATAAGCGTGTTGCTAATTTTGTGTGTTGGGCCATCCCAGTTCACTTGGAGGCGCAACTGCTGGAGCTCAGCAGATCTTCTTCTGCAAATAATGCTCTTAAAGAGGGTGTGCTGAACTTCCAAATGCAGGCTGCCTGCTATACCCACTAGTCTAATGGTACCGCTCTCTGCAAAGATGTCGGTTCGTTGGTAGCCCAAGGGCCTTGCAACAACCTTCGTCTTGTTTGAGAGAATTTCCTGTCATCCATGTGAGGAGGAGAAACAGAATCCCACGCAGGGGGTGGCCCACAGTCTATGGGAAGTGAGTTACCATGGGTAAGTCCTTGAGGCAACGGGTGCAATTAACGGTTTGTGAGCAGCCCGCTATGGAAATGTGTTTGAATGTGTTACCCTTGGCCTCCGGGCAAATAAGTGAAATATTTTAATTCAAAGAGTTAATTGGGATTTTAGCAGCCTTTCAATATCAAATTTGGCAGATACCCTAAAACCCTGTCCTGCTCTGCTCTAAGCCAAAGGACTGGGAGCACCAGCACAGGCATGGGAGCCAAACGTGAGCAAGAACAGGCTGGAAATGTTTCTTGACTTATGTAGCTCATTAATTATAATAATAATTATTATTTTTGTATTGCTGTTACGCATCAAGCTGGTGCAAATCACCGTAAAGAATATTTCCCAGCAAACTCAGGCAGAGCCCCACGAGGTGCATGGCCTCTTGCTGAGGGCTGTGCCCAGGGGGTGCTGGCTCAGCCCCATCCTGCTCCTTCACCTCGTTCACTGTTTCTGTTGGTATGCAGCTGGGGGACGCATCACAGCCTCTCCTCCTATTGAACATTGAGCCTGAGCTATCTGAGTGCACAGGGGATTGACAGGAGAGAGCAGGAGCCAAAGCAAACTGCAGTAACCTCATTTCTGTGCCAAAAAGGGTGAAAGGATAATGTAGCATGTAGTTATCAAAGGGGAGTTTTCTCAAAGCCGGTCAAACCTGACTTCGCTAATTAAACTTTGGTTTTATTAAAGAGAGAGCAGCTCTCCTCTGTAACTTGCTGAGATTAAAGTCTATGGGAGCGTGCCCCTCTGAATTCCTGCACCCTTGGCCTCGTGTGCTGACCGTGGTTTGGACGCTGCTGTTTGGGAAACCTTCTTCCAGCAGTTCTGCTCCCAGCCCGGGGGCTGCTCAGGGTGGTCCTGCGGGGGCTGTCACGGTGGCACGGGGGGGCCAGGAAAGTATCAACACGGGAGCAGCCCTGCAAGGGCAGGCAGCCTACCCTGTGCTCTGCTGCCAGGTGCGTGCTCCTCCTGCCCTCGGTGCTGGGCCGTGGCTTTGCTGGAGGGCAGCTCTCTGTGGCTGGGTTGGATCCTGCTGGAGGAGGTGCTGATCTGCTCATTTCCCTGCATGCATTGTTTCAAAGGGGAAATCCTTTAATTCGTTAAGTTGCTGATCTGCATTTTACCGCGGTCTGTGAATTTGTCATCAGCGAGAACTTTTTTCTGCAACTGGAAATAAGTCATAGCAACACAGTTATTATTATTTTTTTTTTATGTTAAAGCATTTAATTTCTGCAAAATGTTCAACCGTGAGGATTCCTCCATGCATGTCTGCCAGCAGTTTCCATCCTCCCCACCAGCAGGACCAGCAGCACTCGCTGCCTCCCTTAGCAGCGGGACCCATCCTGCTGCCAGTGTGCAGCCATTGGCTGATCACCTTGGGAGATGCAAAGGGCAGCTGTAATTAACAACCATGGCCCTGCAGCTTCTTGCACATGGGAGATTTGCTTTCTAATGTTTTATTGCTTCGGTAAGCCCAGCGGGATGACTATGAGCAATCCCATCGCTTTCCTGGTTATGCAAGGCTTCCGCAGCTAGAATGTGCTTCTGAGATGGTGGTTGATGGGTTCTCTTGTTTGCAGGTAGAAGGAGAAGCTGCTGCCAGGGCTGTGGAAGGCAAGTGATTGCTTTATTTACTGTTCAAACACCTGAGCAGCTCTGGTGCTTTTGGGGCGGCTCTCCGGGTGCTGCCTCCTGGTGTGTCCCGTAAGGAGGAGCCCCGGTTTCATTTCATGCCGTTCATCTCCAGCAAATTCAGAGGAATTGGTGCTGGGTTTGAAGCCTTTCAGCCTGCCTCCTTCAGAGAGTGCTTTTTGGGGCAATAGTAAGGGATTTTAGTGGGGTCATCTCCGCATTGAGTGTGGTATGGGTTTAATTTGATGTTAAGATGTTTCTGACTTCTCCTAGATTTTTAGCATTTCCTCTTCTACGAAATCTTGTATGTCACCTCTACAGGAGCTGGTATGGCTGGGGGTTGCAGAAGAACTCTCAGGAATTCCTGTCTGCTTCTCTGGCACCTTGGTTCAGTTTACACCGTACACCAAAGAAACGGTTCCCTTTGAGTTAGGATAGGTTACAGGCTCTGCTGGTGCAGGAACAAAGGGCTGCCTGTTCCAGCGGGCACGTCCGTAAGGCAGGAGGGGATGCTGCAGGCAGTGAAGATGCGATGCAGCATTTTGTGGACACATTTCACTTTTAGGAGCTCACAGACAATGAGAGTGGTTCAGTAAAACTGGACACAGCCAACTCCTGGGATACTGGAGGCACTGAAAGAAAGGAGGTGGTCAGAGCTCCAGGTGCTTGCTGTGTTGTTTTCTGCAGAGGTGTTATTGCAGCCCTTTGTGGTTCGGTGGGGCCGGTCTCTTGCTAAGAGGAGCAGCAGGGTCACAAGGCCCTGGGCTGTGTTGGTGGCCCCAAACAGCTCTGCCCTCTGGGGGCTGATCGGACCCCTCCCTGTGCAGCCGTCCCTGCAGTGCTCTTCCTGCAGACATGTCTGCTCCTCCTGGTGCTGCTGCAGGTCACTGCGGGGCCCTGTGCCCCTGGGGTCCTGCTGCACGCACAGCCTGCACGGTAGCAAGCCCTGACCTCTCCTCAGGACTTTTCACACCGGTCAGAATGAACCCCTATGGACCCTTAATAGGTGTTTTTGTGTTTGGTTTAGGAGACTCCACAACATGCTGGTTTTATGGGTATTGCATTTGTGTGCACCAGAGCTGGGTTTAGGGTCCCTTTGGGATGAATGGCCAAGTTACTCCCCCACTCTTTTCTTCCAGAAGTTGTATTCAGAGGTAAAGCAGCTGTAAAATTGTATAATCTCTCCTCAGACAGCACTATTGGAGGATAGAATTGAAAGCCACAAAAAAGTCAGCAGCGACCAGCAGTGAATTTCTCCTTGGAACTGTGGTTGATACGATTTGAAGTTTTTCTCCTGCTGTTAACATAACCACTGCCTTTGGTCTCAAAGGTGACTGAAGCAGATGTATTACATTGCTGAAGATGTGGAGATTGTAGCACCTGATACCATGCAATGAGAGCTGCCTTCTTCTGTGTCCTCCTGCCCCTCTCGGGCCACATCACACAAATAGAGATTTTCCCTGATTTCCTGGGGGCTTTGCAGAGACACAGATGCAGGGAGTGACTTTGGAGGGTCACCCCTGTGAGGGCTTAGGCCCTCTGTTGAAAACAGGTGGGCGCAGGGCTTAGAAGCAACTTGCTAGCTGGCTTTGGGTACCAACAGAGTTGTACTCAGTGCCTTTGTTCTTTGGGGCAGCGTCGTGGTCCGTCCTTCACTGATGGCTCCAAGGGAGCTGGCCACGTAGAATCATTAAGGTTGGAAAAGACCTCTCAGATCGCCAAGCCCAACCCCAACCCATCCCACCATGCCCACTGACCACGTCCCTCAGTGTGACATCTCCACGGTTCTTAACACCTCCAGGGATGGTGACCCCACCACCTCCCTGGGCAGCAGCGCCAGTGCCTGACTGGGGGGAACCATTCCTGATACCCAGCCTGACCCTCCCCTAATGCAACTTGCAGCCATTACTTCTTGTACTGAACATACTTATGTGCCACTTCTAAGACCCCATTTCTCAAAGAGGATTCACCTTTGCCAACTGGTGGACTTGAGCCCAGCCTGCTTCTGGGAGAGCCTGATGCTTGGTTGGCTGTTGTTTGATAGCTTGCTTCAGGATTCAGCTCTACCTGCTGAAAGAATTTATTATAAAAGATATTGAGAGCTTTGTCTTGTTTCATTTACAGATTTCACGAGATAAATTGTATCCATGTTATGGGACGATGGATGTGTGTCCATGACACCAGCTGTTTTTGATAAGCTATAAAATGGCCCATCTCAAGTAAATCAAACACAAATTTTATGAAACAATTATGCATCGGCATTTTTATTCCCTTTCATTCCCTATTGCTTCAGATTTAGCAGAAATTTAATACTTTCTAATCTTCTGAGGAGCAAACCATCTCTCTGAGGCCCAGCATTCCTTTGGCTGTGCGGCATGGATTTTTGGTTCCAAGCACAGCTTATGTTTTACCAAATTCAAGTTACTTCTGTACCCATCTGCCCAACTTTCGCAGATGTAGGAAGCTTTTGAAGTTTGCTCAAGAACGTGCTTTACGTTTATTTGCAAAACAGGAAAGATTCCCCACGTAAAGTATTTCATTTAAAGCTCATTTGGTCAGCATGCCGGACCCAACCAACTTGCCATGTTGTTCAAGCTGCTGGGTTGGGCCTGTAGAGAAATCTGTGTATTCAATAAGGATCCAAGCCTTATCTTTATTGAAAGAAATTCATTTAGAGCTACCAGTGCAGCCCTTGGTTGTGTGTTATTAGGTGAGGATCTGATCTGCTCTGCAACAGGGCTCTGGTGTAATAAATACTTCATGTGTGAGAGCTCTGATGTTTCAAGGTAGGAGCATTACAGACCTTCATGCGTGAAGGCATCCCCAGCTCAGGGCTGTTTAATTGTGATTGAAACACAAGACGGTGGGAAGGGAAATCTGGCACACGAGTGGGAGGGGAGCAGGGTTTAGAGAGGGGAACCCTCAGGTGCTGGAAACGATGTTGGCTACGTCTGGGTAGGACCCCCAGCCTTATGCAGAGGCTGGGCTGCTCCAGGTGTTGGGCTGAAGGTTTAGATTGTCACTGGGAGTGCCCTCTAGCGCTTGCCCGTAACACTGGTTATCCCAAACCCATCCTTTTGGAGAAAGTAAGGGCTCATTTTGTTGTGCTAATCCAAGGGCTCGTGGTTTGGTACCTGTGTTCCGGTTTCTTTGAAGACTGCATGGTTCTCTTGTGTTCTGCATGGACTGTCCATGTCTACTGCAAAAGTAGCTCGTGTTGGTAGAACTCATTGTATTGGTAGAGCTCGTGTTGCTATTCAAGTGAGGGAATGTCCCTGCAGGAACTTGAGCTAAGGCAGTGACAGCAGAGTCTCCTCCATCCTCGAATTTTGGGGCACAGCCAATGGGATCGCTGTCCCTGGGGTCCCAACTGAGATCCCGAACTGCCTGCGTGTGCCCGGGGACTGGTCCCATGGCATGGCCTTCATGGAGTGCTGCTCCCAGAATTACCCCTCGGAATTACCGCTGTGGGGTAAGACTCTTGGCTTTAAAGGCTAATTTCCAGTCTGCTCACTCAAAGAATGCCCTTTGTTCTCTTAAACTAAAATGGTGCCGTTTTGTGGAAGGATAGAGCCCGGGGCTGTTCGCAGGAGGGCTGAGGTAGGTGGAAGAATGGTGGCATTATCCCGTGCAGACGTGAGGTTAATCACACTGCCTTTGTGGGCAGGGTCCCCCTGCTTCAGGGGAGCAGTTTGGGTTTGCCTCCTTCCCCCCAAATCGCAGTTTTGCAGTGATTGTGCTCGGTGGGTTTGGCTCTGGTGCGGAGGTCCCAGGTTCCCCATTGACACATTTGCAGGCAGCCCTGGATGGCGTTGCTCTTTGTGAGTTTGTGCCAGACCTGTATTATTTTAATGTGGCTGTTAGTGTGTAAATCTGTCCGTATTGTGGTATATAAACAACAGCGTTCTCCCTTTGCAGATTTAAAAAAAACACACAGCATTGTTTATTCCTCTGGTTTCTGTCCAGTAATGCCGGGCATCTACTGCCTGAATGCGATGACTGAGCAGCAAGCCCTGCTGCACAAAGAAACAAGAGGTGGTCTGCCCTCCAATATTTGCTTTCTGGTTCTGCTAGGGATGTTCCCAGGCAGAGAGGATGCAACCCGGAGCAGCGGGTCCGGGGGCTCTTCCAACGGGAGCCCCAGGCAGGTCCCCGTGGAGAGCCATTGTGAAGTCATTAGAGGTGTCACGCTTCTTATCTGCTTTTTGTTTATTAAAAAAAAAAAAAGGCTACAAATAAAGCAGTGTCACAAGATCCCACTTGTAATTGAGGCTCCTTAATGAATTAGCCATGGTGAATGTTCTGCATGGCTTTCCCTCTCCTCGGAAGAAGGCTCCTTTGTGCATCCCTGCTGACGGCAGCTCGGGCAGCATCCGCACATGGAATACCTGAGGGCATCACAGGGCCTTTTTCTCCTCTGGTTTTCACACTTCTCTTCCCATTTCCCTGCCTGTCCTTTCACATTCTTTGGACAGGAGGATTTCCTGAGATCTCCTTTCAGCATCACTTCCTTTTCGGCCCCTGCGCACTCCCCTCACTGTCTCTGCAATCAGCTGTAGCTTTGTGTCCTCATTTCACTCGGTGCTCATTAAAAGTGAAGGATGGTGGAAGAGGAACAAATGCATTGCAGAGAAGGGCTTCGGGGCATGGATTTCCAGACCAGTGCTCGGCCAGCCTCCGCAGGGTGTAGTGCTGCTCCTCGCACACCTACGCTGTTTGCCTGCAGTCATGTTCCAAGTGAAGGGCTCTTGTGCCTCTTTCTCCGTTACTCCTTCATTTGGGGCTCACTGGTTTCTGTAGATCTGCTTTTTTGTAGCCAGTTCCATCCTTTTGGGGAATGGTGGGCACAGTTTCGCTCCTTGTATGTTGGCTGAGCTACCGCTCTCAAGTGCGTTGTCAGCAGCAAGTCTTCATTTCTGCGGTGTTGGGTTTTTTCCTACCTTTTTCTATTAATCTCTTCAAATTTTGTCCACAGAGAAACTGATTAATGCAGAGCAAATTCAAGCCTCCAATTGCTAGCCTTAAGAAAATTAACATTTATAATCAATAGCCATGGGTTCAAAGATCCTCGGGTTTGGGTGGGGACCTGACTCAGTGTGCAGGATCGGCCCCAAATAACGAGGATGGGAGGTGTCGGGGAGCCAGCCCCCAGCTGCGGCCGATTGCCTGGAGATGAGGGAGCAGCGACCAGGACAGTGCCAGGTTGGCTTCACTCCCACGTGAGTCCAGGCCCCATGCATCACAGCCTGGTTCCTGAGCAGCTTCCAGCAGCGGGCACCCCGTGCCACGTTGTGTCATGTTGGCCATGCTGTGCTCCAAGAGCGCTCCAGCCACCGGTGCAATGCACACGGGTACGGAACCCAGTGAAACCAGTTCCCCCCCCTGTGCAATCTGGGAACCTGGCTGTAATCCATTCCAGTTGCAAACTTGCAATCAGTCCTCGCCCTACACCCTTTTAATACTTCGGGGGCTGTTTAAGCTAAATCTGCTCAGCATGAGTATAATCTTATTTTACTGTTCAGTGCAATGTTGTTCCAAGCAGGCCAGCCTAATTAAACTCCGCAGCCGCTTGTGCACTGACACTTTTGATGGAGTAACTGGAGTAATTCATGGGTAAGTCCCGCATTCAGCCCGGCCAGGGCTGACATTGGAGACATATTTCATAGAGCAGTAATGAGCCTAAATTTCAGGTATGCGTCCTCTTCCCAGCCCTCCCCAACATGGCAGCGATCACTGTTTACCCAAGGAAATTAAAGCCAGCAATGTGCATGCTGCGTTTTTTTTATTTGTTTTTTTCTCTTTTTTTATTTTTAAAGGAAAGAACGTCCCGACACCCTTCCCGCCTGTTAAAGTTTGTGCGTGATTGATTTTAGGGGGGGGTGGATGAAAAGAGCAAATCTCTTCCACCGCATTCCAAATCATACATCAGAAATCATCGGGGAGACGTTTGTGCCCTGGGAGCTGGGCGCGTGTTGTCCCGGCTTTAATTGTGGGGCCTGGATGTGTGCAAACAATTTCTTAACGTAATTGGATGAGGGTCACTGCCTGCCCTGAGATATATGGGCACGCTAATCAGAGAATAATTTCGACCGAGGTTGAAGTTGCCAGTAAAAGTTGTAAAAGTTAATTTTATAGGAGTTTGTACAAAATATCAGCAAGCGGTTGTGCAGTTATGGTTTATTTGCTTTGTCTGGTGACATTTTTATTATGTTTTATTATTATTATTTGTGCTCTCAGTGCAATTTGGGGCAGAAGGGAAGGGAAGAGGAGGGAGCACTGACGTGTAAGCAGTGCGTGCAGATGGATTGACCCAAGTGAGGGCAATTCATGAACCGATGCAAGCTGCCCTGGCCAGAACTAGGGCAGAGAATCAGATCTACGTCAAGTTTTGGTGTAATTTATGTACTTTTATTTTTATATTTTTCCCTTTGCTTTCCAACAAGCAGCAAAGCTCAGCCGGAGTGCATGAAATAAGTGGTTCTGTGTGTGCCTGCAGGGAAGGGTCCTGGCACAATGGTGGGAGCGTGCAGATTTTGGGGTGTTTGCAGGGCACCGAACCCAGAGAGCAGTCAGTGGTGGGAGGCTTCATCAGACCCATCTCAGCAGATAGTTTTTGTCCTACGACTACACGAGTTCTTTCTTCATCTGTACCTAATAGTGTTCGATTTTACAGTTCCTGTTAATTAATAGGGTTATTAATTAGTATTAATAGATATGGCTGAAGCCCAATGTCATCAAGTATAATGGCTTCCACTTATTATTATTTCAGGTGAAATGCCCCATAGCTGGATTTTTGCCATGCTGCCTTTTTTTATTCTTTAAGCTTCAACAAAATCTGTTGTCGAGGGGCTCGGAACTTAAAGAATTTGCATGGCACCTAATTGCATGGGCATGCAAACAGCCCTCAATAAAAAACACATTCTGGAAGCGTGCAGAGGGCGAAGGAGCAATGGAAGCACCCCTGGAGCTCCTGAGGGATCTCAGGGTGTTGGTCTCCTCCTGGACCAGCTTTGTGCAAGCAGGAGCCCTGCCAGGAGCAGCTCTGCTGGGCACCGCACCGAAACACGCGTATAAAACCTTACAGCCCTTGTAAATGAGTAATGGCTTTGGAAAGAGCCCCCTTAAAAGAGCAAGCGATGTCAGCCCAGTGGAGTTACCCATTAAACTGCAGGCAGTACCCAGAGAGCTGGGTGCAGGTATTGCAGAGCCCTGCTGGGCGCAGCGCGGCTCCGGCCCTTTGAGTCCGGCTCCTGCTTTTCAGCAGCATGACTTCCATGTACTTTCTCAAAATAATTTTCTGTGGTCCTGGAGAATCCCCTGAGCTTTGCAGTTTAAATAAAAGCCAGACCTCAAATGAAAGCTTTGTAACATTCAAGCAGCCCACGCTGACGGTTTCTACGGCACAGCACGACCCTTTTTCCAAAAGCAAACACGATGGTCATAGGACTCAATGAAAGATTCTGGGCTATTAAATGGCCTGAAATGCATTCCAATGCCTGTCTGGCTACCTTTGTATTTTTGGCTTCCGAAGTGAGAACTGGGAGAACTGGTGAATTGGGCTTTTGCTTCTGTCCCCAGTAGAAATGTTAATGTTTGGCAGTGAGGCATGGTGACACTGTCTCATGACGTTTTCCTTAACAGATCATAGAAACGTAGAATGGTTTGAGTTGGAAGGGACTACCAAAGGGCATCTGCTCCCACTCCCTGTGCTGGACAGGGACGCCCACAGCTCCATCAGGTGCTCAGAGCCCCGTCCAGGCTGACCATGGGTGTCTGCAGGAAAGAGGACATCTATCAGTGGTTTGGAAGGAATACAGGTTAGGAGAGAATCACTCACAGCGCTCCGCCACAGCATCAAAGGGACGTCCTTAGTCTGAAATAGTGTTTCTGCTGCCCTGATGCTAACAGATTGCTTTGTGCTACTGAGGTCAGTCTCAGTAACCTGAGGTCCTCCTACAACCAGGAGCTGGCTTTGGGAGCCCTGGTACCTCCATGCAGGAGGTGAGAGTTGGCACAGGAGCAGGAGACACGCGATGTGGGGAGCTGCAGATTCAACTGCCCTGCAGATCCACTCCCCAGGAATGATCTCCTGTGGTTTATTCACTGTCTTTTAAATCTCTTTAAATGCTCCGGGCTCCTATCCCGCCCGCAGCCTGGCCAGCAGTTGTGTTTGTTCATGGTCACCAGAGTTTTCCACAGTCGTTTCACATTAGTTGAAAGGAGGATGTTTTGAGCAGGGGTTGTGTAATTGGAGTTGTTTTCCAGAGCCTGTCGTGCACCGTTCTGTGCACCTTCCTGCTATTCATCTCTGCTGGATTTTGGGCCACACAATCGCTATTGTTTTCTGCTGGACTGAGTCTGGTAGCAGAAAAATGGCTTAGCATGGACCTCGGGGGATTTCATCCCTAATAATAAACCGCTGGAGGAGTCGGCGAGCTTTCTGCATTGACATTTGACATGAAACGGGCATTTTGCCATTGCTTTCAGAGAGTGGCTGCTTTGCTTCTCGTTTCTGGGGCTCACTGCACGTGCATTGAGATTGCACTGCCCAGCCCGCCGGCCTGCACCTATTCAGCCACGTGCCAGGCAGCATTTTTATTTCACAGGGCTGATCAAATCAGGTGGAAGCAGCATTTGAAACGAGACTGCCTTGTGAAACGCTGCTGCGCTCCTCTGCTGGTGATGGGACAGGAATTCAGATCTGTGCGTGTTGGAGAGATCACTACAGAGCCCTCCTACCTGCCCCTTCCATGCAGCCTTCCCTGCTGGAGGATGGGGCCAGGCTGGGCTGTGCTTTGTGCCTCCCCTCCTAGAGCCAGAAGGGCATCCATGGCTTCCCGTCACGTGCTCGGAAATCATCTTCTCTACCAATGGTTGTCTCCATTTGGAAATACCAACCCAAGCTTCACGCTGACCCCACAGTTCCCGAGGAGCGGCGGGGCAGACACTGGTGGGAGGCAGCAGCAGGCTTCGGTTGGGCCCCGGTGTCCAGTGTCGCGTCAGCCCACCGTGGGAAGGACGGAATTAAGAGCTGGAGACCCTGCTTTAATTAAATTCAAAAGTACCCATAAATTCCACTCATTTTTTCATTAACATGTAGGATCAGGAAATCATGCTTTCGGCTCTCGGGCTTTAATAAGGAGCCCAGCGCAGTCTGTCTCCTGTAACTTTTTGATGGCTAAGTCTATTAACGGGTGAGAAATTACTTAATTTGCCCCTTCTGTTTTATCTGACACGAAGCAGTTTCACAGCTCTGGTTCCTAGATTCAGGAAAATGTGTTTAGTTTTCATCAGACATCGATGTGCTTTGTGGTCTGTAATTTAAACAGATAGTATCACGGCGGGGCTTGCTGATATTTAAGAGGATGCCTGTCACAGCTCTTATTTATTTTGCTTTTCTGTTGTTTCTGTGTAGGTCTGCTCTAAGGGGCTCCATCCCAGCCCTGGGCAGTCCACATGGAGTTGGCTCAGAGTGCACTTCTTTTCTTTTGTGAAGGAGCTGGGTTTGGTTCCGACGTGTGTTACTGGTTAAAAGAGCAGGATTCCAGATCTTAAAGTGCATAAATTCCATTTCAGTGTCAAGCACTCAGGGATACAGAGCGTGCCCCAGCTCTGCAGTGCCTGGTTCATTCCCATGGCTGAAGGGGATGCAGGAATGCTGAGAGTCACAGTGTGGATCGGAGTGGGTCTGCAGGCAGTTCTGCTTGCTGTCCAGACACCCGTGTCAGCGATGGGTGTGAGATGTGAAACACTTGGTTGTTGTTAGCATCAGTCTCAGTGACGATCTTTGCTTTAAAATAACAATTGTTTTAACAAGAGTGCCTTGACAGAACTAAAATCAGGCTGGATGTTAGGACAAGTTTCTTAGAAAGAATGCTCAAGCGTTGGCACTGCTGCCCAGGGGGGTGGCAGGGTCACCCCCCCAGGATGTGTTCCAGAACCACGGGACGTGGCACTTGGGGACACGCTTTGGTGTCATGGTGGGACCGGTTGAGCTTGGGCATGTGGATATCAGAGGTCTTTTCCGACCTTAATAGTTGTATGAAAACAGACAAATCATTTCTTGTCGAGGTGTAAGTCTGGAGTTTGACGGCAGTTGTTTATGTGACTGCTGATGGATGGAGATAAGCCTTGAGAAGTGAAGCGGGGCGCTGGGACGCGCTGTGGCAGCAGCAGCTGCGGGAGCAGGCCAGGCCGAAGGGAGCCCCTGGGCACGTCTTGGCAGAGGTTCTGAAAAAGAAAAAAAGTGGTTTTAATTATTATAAGTAGGAAAAAATGCTTGCGTTATTGAAAACATCTGCATCCAGCTGGGATCGCTCTTATCAAGTAAAATGTTAATTGCTTCTGACTGAAGCAGCAGTATGTTTATTCAAATATGCCTTTCATTTTGATGATGCTGCTAATTAAGTCCTTTATTTTATTTAGACAATTATGTCTAAACAATTGCACCGTTACAGTAGCTCTAATTTACCCGTTATTTTCTTACTGGAGAGCAGCGAGGTGGGGCTGGAGCTGTGCATGTTTCAGACCCCGGCGCACATTGCTCAGCTGCCAGGTCCTGCTTCTGTCCGCAGTGCTGGCAGGTGGAGGTTCGCATTATTTTGTATTTCCTCAGTGGATCCTGCGTTGCAGAGGCAGGTATCGCTGCTGTTCTCATCAAGCAGAGACGCTGTCCTTTCCTTGTGCAGAAATGCACAAGCTGAGGTCTGTGGAAGCGACCGGATTTTCCACTGCATTATTTCTCAGTTACCGTCGCACCCAGTTCCATTTTCTTTTATTCCTGCTGCCGATCCCTCGTGTCCCTGCACAAAGCTCAGGATCAGGGGTTCAACAAACAACTCTCCCCCCTCCCTTTGGAGCACGTGCTTTGGCCAGCACTTCTCCCATCTATTTCTCTTGCTACATCAATATAAACCAGCAGTAGCGCCGCTAATGAGTGACGTGGGAATGACTCTCTGCAGCCCTTTGCTTGCAGTTTTGTTTCTGTTTTGAGGAGTGCTGCCATGAAAACAGGATCCTTTCTCCTCTGTCACCACTGTCTCCATCCCCTGGTGCCGCTGTCCCCGTGCCTGGCGCTGCCGCTCGGTGCCCGCAGCTGGTTTAACTCCTGCACCCTCGTCGTGCTGTGCTGCCTTTCCCCGCCGCTCTCTTTTCCTGGCACTTCTTTACCGCATCTCTTCAACTAAGAAAAAACCTCCAACTAGTGAATCGTGTATGTCCCCGTACCCTCTTATTCCTAAAACTCTCAATTTTCAATGTAATTAACCACTTACAGTCCCACACTTAACATTTTCCCTCCTCTGCTGGCTCTGTTTGTAGCAGCTCTGACCCTGTAGGTGTGTGCTGTTTCTCTTTCTTTGCCTGTTGTCTTCCCCTTGCAGGCACTGGGGTGCAGGTTTGACTGTAGCTCAGGAGGACAGCGTTTCGAAGAGCCCCGGTATGGTTGAACCTCACAGCTTTGCTTTGGGGCTGGGCTGCAGTCGCACAAAGTGCTGTCAGATGGGGAACAGGAGAGCTGCAGGGTAAGTGATGGGGCGTTTTGCAGGCAGTCCAAGTCTCCCTGCATGGAAGTCGCAATATCGGTGCTCTGCTCACTGTTTCCTCCCGGGGGAACCGCTCCTCCCCTGAGCTCCAGCACACAGGCGAATAAATACAAATATAAATAATACTTTGTCAAATAAATAGTAATAATATTTTGTCAGCAGCGTGGGGTGGGGAAGATGTCTGTAGCCCTCCGAAGTTGTTTGTAAAGAAAAGCGGCTGAAGACCTCCCTTACCCTTTCCATCTTGTTTGTGCCTGCGAGACCAGCTATTAAATTAAAAATACACCTGCCCTGAAGGCTTAGGTCTGTCTTAAGCCCTGAGCTTTGTATTTTCAAGCTTGGTGACCCATGCCCTTGGAATTGTGGGGTGCTACGGGCACTGCAAGCCGTGGGGGCTGAGCACCCCAGGGACCGTGGTGGTCACCCAGGGGTTAGACAGCTGAGCCCCTTGTGTCTGTCATCCTGGCTGCAAACCAAGCAAACAGGGCTCTGAGTAGGCTCAGGCTAGCTAGTAGTCTGGCTTGATCCAAATTTAGGTGGTGGCTGCTGCTTGAACAGGATGCTAATATTGGTGCCACACCTCTTCTGTCTGGGATGGGGCGAAGGGATGTGTTTGCAAAGCGGGGTGCACACAATACCTCCTCCTCCTGTCCTGCCTGTGCCATCCTATTCAGGAAGGTCCCTGGGTCACTGCAGAACCCACAGGTTTGCCCACAGTCCCGTCGCTTGCAGGGACACAGGGCCCAGGGCACTCAGGTGCCTGCCTGCATCAAAAGCTGTTTACTGTCCCGGGGACAGGGAGCGGCTGTGTTGTGTCAGCTGCGGCCGGAGGCTGACAGCATCTTGTCCTTGTTCCTGGATTCCCATTTTCCTGAGCGGCTCAGGAAGTTCCACGTGCTGGAGCCCCCGGCACAGCACTGGGCAGGCTGGGGCTCCCCGCTCTGAGTGCAGCCTGCTTGTTGGTGCTCTCCATAACTCAGCAACAAAGCGGAGTTTCCTTGTTTGTGTTTGCTGGCCATGTCAGGGGGATGATGGATTGGCCTGGAAAGGTAAATAACCCGCCGGGCTGCAGCATAGACCAAGCAACCCTGAGAATGTGCAGTCGCTATCGTGAAGGCCTTTCGTTTGTTACGTTTCATTTGACAGATTGTGGTGATTACTCAATATTTTCACTCTGCTTCGGACCCTCACTGTTTATTTCTGTTAGGAGTTAGTTAAACATCCCAAATTTGTTCTCCTTAAACAGTTGTTCAGAGAGGCTTTCAGGCAATAGGTGCCTCTGACTTTGCAGTGCAAATAAATAAATACTCTGTTTCCAGGATTTCCATTTTAGTTCTGTTTATTTTCCTTTAATACATGCGCACATCCACACCCACAAAATGGCCAGGGGGGCACGGTGAGGTATGGGCTTAATTCCATCCTAATTGTTAAAAAGTGATGTGCCACGACATCCTGGTCTTCTTTCAGCCCTATAGACACTGTAGTAAAACAGATAAGACAAATAATAAAGCAGTAGCCATGTAATAGAGCTTTTACTCAAGAAGTAAAACCTATTGTTTAGTTGCAGCACTGCCAAGCTGAAAAGGAATGGGGGGGGAAACCTTCTGTTAACGTTCGTGCTTTGAAATGCTTACAGCTGCCATCACATAAAACCCATGAAAGGATTATTTTCGGAAACTTTGTTGGCACGACCATAAGGTCAGTATTTATTGTCAGCCAAAGTCACGCTATTTTGGGGCAAAGTGCACTGAATTGCTCGACGTTAGGTGCTGGCTTTCCTGGCCTTGCACCAGGACAGCTCCCAGCCCGAGCCTGGGGGCAGAACGGGCAGCACTGGGAGCAGGAGGTGGGTGTCAGGGTGTGAGGTGCAATCTGCAAGGCAGTTTGCCTCCTGTATTAAGTTGGCGGTGCTTTCTGATGGGGATTTCCTTGCAGAAAGGTCTGCCGTGGATCTTTGGGATGCACCGTGCAATCAGGGATATCCAGGGCAGGTAATGGATGGAGCGAAACCAGTTGGAATAACACTTCTAAACGTAATAAACCGGTGGTGCAATTAAGCTCCTGGAGCAGCAGGGCTGCTGGTGCCAGGTGCCAACGTCGCCTGGCCAGGACACAGTGCATTGCTACGTGCTGCCTGCTCTGTGCCTGCTGCACTTGGGTACACTCAGGCTCGTTGCTGCCAGTGGGACATCCATGGCCATGGCACGCAGCGTGGGTGCTAACGAGGGCTGGGGATGGGGCTCCCCATCCCTTGTTTTATTTCAGCGCTCCCAGCAAAACGAGCTAATATCTACCCCGTGCCTGGAGCCATTTGGAATTAGATTAAAAGTTTTCATCGGCTCTTCTTAATAGAGCCAGATAAACCAGGCTAATAGTCATGTGTTGAGTTATTGAAGGGAAGTGCAGGTAATATGCAATCACCTTTAACCTTCAGCTTCCTAAGACCTCCTGCTTAGTGATTGTTTGTCTGTGGTGTAAACCATAGTCCAGTTCATAAATTATTATGTAGTTCCACTAACCTTAATGCAGTACAGGTTTCACGGTGTTTCATTTTGTAGTGTAAGCTAATTCTGGCTGTGCACACAATAAAGCTCCAACGTTGCTAGAATTAACCCTTTCGCTGACAACTATTAGTTTGCCAGTAAGTGAATTACTGCTACTTTTGCAGTGGTCTGTATTTCTTTCTTGGGCATGATCCATACGTTGCTGTTAACAATTTTGCACCAAGGGGATATGTGTTTTGGGATAACCTCATGTACAAAAGCAGCGTGATGTTTTTTAGCAGAATATGAGCCCGTAGAGCAGAATGTCCCACGCGTGGTGCAGCATCCCCTGCAGTGACAGTGGGTGCTGAGCAGCTCAGCTGGAGCCTGAGTGTTGGCTGAAGTGTCAGAGGTGCATCTGAGCCCCTCCTGAAACACAAACATCCCACACCACCAGCACATAGCTGTACACTTCTGTCATTTGGGTAATTCCTCTTTAAATGAGTTTTGCTTGTGTATTTCTACCCAATATTCCGAGATACACCAACTGCGATTGCGATTTTGAAGTGGTTTCTCAGCATTTCAGACTGGGAGGATGGATGTTTCTTTTCACCCTGTTGGGTTTTTTAGCTTCCTTTATGCAGAATTGCTGCCGGACTGTGACAAATCCCCCCTCCCCACGCTTCCGGAGCGCGGCCCCATGCACAGCCACTGCTGCCCTCTGCGGGAGCGCTCCCTGCGGCCTCCGCTCCCGTGCACAGAAATCCTCACCCACCGAGCGCACAGAGCTGGGCACCCTGCCCTGCAGTGCCCGCTGTTGGTGCCGGGCTCGGGCTGTGTCTCTGGTTGCTCACCTGTGTTGTGCGTGCACAGTGGCGGGAGCAGAATCTGTCCCCTATGAAGAGCATTTCCGCTGCTATACAGCAGCCTTGCCTTTCTCCTGTACCTCGTGGCACCTTAGGAGTATTATAAGCTAGTGAATTCATATTGCTTTAATAATGTATCAATAGCATAATATGTTAATAGAACATAGTTAAAATTTACTTGCAACTGATTATTTTCTTAATTTGTTCTCTCTGAACGTCTGTGGAAATTTCATTTGTATTTATGCACGTTTTTTATCACAGTTATTCTGAATTTGCTTCTTCCTCTTATTGCACTGTTACCATTTTTCACGTAAGTAACAGATGTATGACCCTGCATTGAGGGCTGCCTGATACACAGCGTAAACATATGCTCAGAAAAGGCTGAAAACCTTTTGGAAGAGCAGAACAACATTGCTTGCAGCAGCTCCTAATGCTTGCAGCAGCAATGGGGGCACCGGCGTTTTGGGGGAGCTAATGCCCAAACCACTGGACAGGCTTTCATAATTTCCCTTTGACACTACAATTTTTTTCTCACAAAGAAGCCATGAGGGATGAAATTCCAATTTCACTGCTGCATGTAGGACAAGGCAGACCGTAGGCAGGAGCTGCTGATCCTTGCGGCCTCTGCCATTTGCAGAAGGCAGCCGGTGCGGACGCGCTCCCTTCCAAGCCCTCACCTCTCGCCTCAGTCTCCAGCAGCCTCGTACACTGGCATTCTCAACATTTCTTGTTTTTGGAAAAAGTTATTGCTTCATTAGCTCTGCAGGACCTGGATTGCATCCATGAGGTAGGAGATTTGCACCAGAGGAACTGGACAGCCACTGAAGTCCATGTTGGCTCTGATCTCAGGCCAGCTGGCTCTGGGGAAACCCTCTGCTTTTTTGGTCCTTCATTCCTTCTCCTGGCACCGTGTTTGAGCCCCAGTCCTGCTCTATGGGGTCCACTCACCTGTGAGCCCCATCCTGACCCTCTGGCCAAGCACTGGGACCGGGCCACCTCCTGCTCCTCTTGGCCTGGGGTTCTTCCCATCATTCCCAGCCCCTCCTGCCCCTCTCATGGTGACCCCGTGTGCTGTTCTGCTCAACCACATAGTACAGGCCTTGCCCAGACCAAACACAAGTCTCTTACAGTCTTTTCATCCAGACTTGAAATGCAGTGCAACTTCATGGAGGAGAGCCCATAGCTGCCTGCTGTTAACTGCTGGGCCAGAGCTCCTCAGCTAGGACCCTGCCTTTGAGTCCTCCTCCTGCTCTAAGCTGCATGGCCATCACCCTTCTTGTGCTTGCCTGGTCCAGCCAGAATGGAGACCCTTGGTCTCTATTGGCCCTTAGAGACCAGCTGTGCTTCACATTCTACGGTGCCTCCCACAAAATTGTTCTCAGCCCTCCAGGACCACAGGCACTCTTCTGGCACCCAGTACATGCTGCTGGCTTCCGTGCTGGTGAGGGGAACCGTCCTGATGTCTCCTGTTGCAAATGGGCCACCCAAATGCTGCTGGCAGGAAGCTCAGGACGGCCTCACGCCCTCACAGGAAGGCCTGCCTCCACTTTCAGTTGGGTTTCTGTCACCTCATTGCAAATGCTGCGTGGTCCAGCATGTCTGGGCAGTTCTTCCGCCTCTTCTCTTTGAACGGTGAGCAGTAACAGACTTGCTGGTTAAAAGCAGGAATGAGTCTGCTCTGGTACTTTTATTCTTGCCATCCACACAGCCTTGAGATGATGAATGCTGTTTCTTCATCCCTTTTCTGGCCAAGCCCACAGGTAGGTGCCCATGCTCAGTACCCTGGAGGCTCTGTGGGCTCTCTTGGGATCTCTGGAGCTCCTTTCATGTGACACTGAGGGACATGATGGTTGTCATCTTCCACCAACACTTGGCAGTCAAGTAAGTGCCTCTTCTGGGTTGAGTCTAGCGCACAACAAACCTGCATTTAGAATTTGTTAGAGATAATTCCAGGCAGCCATGCCCACAGCCAAATCTTTTTGTTGTTGACTGCTCGATTCCAATTGCTTTCTGCTCTAGGCATGGCACATTGACAAGCAAGGCAGCAAATAGCCGTGGCTGTACTGAAGCAGACATGAAATTATTGATTCAGAAAGTGCCAGGAACTACAAGCTGCTTCTCAACTCCATCCTAGCTTTGTCGTCTTTTCCATTGTGGTGCTGCAGTCGGGCCATTCATCAGAGCAGCGATGCGGTTGTATCCCGTCACATGAAGGGTACTGCTGCAGCTGGTAAGAAGGAGGTGGTCCATGTAGGTCCTTGCCGTGGGCTGGATACAAACCCTCCTATCTACAGAGCCACCGGCACCTCCTTACAGCCGCTTGCATTTTTCTTGCAGGCGTCCGTTTTCCGCCAAGCAGCAGCAGCCCGTGTTAGTTTTTCCATATCCACCGGGAACCGCACTCGTTAAAGCCATTCCACGCGGGAGGGGCGCGGGGATCCGGTTCCTTACAACAACACGGCGTGCCGCTCGCGGCGGGCACGGCGTTGGGGCGAGCAGAAAACATTGCCCCATTCAGCAGCGCGGCCTCAGGCTCACGCCTGCGACGGGCTCCGGGTCTGCTTGCTGCAAGCTGACACCTATTGGCACGCTCTGCACAAAGGAGTCCCTAATAATTCGGAACGCTCTTTAAATGCAACTAGAATAACAACACCGGCATCATTTTCACTTTCTTATTAGCTTCTTTGTAACCTATCCGGGGAGCCTGGGAAATAAGTCCTTCAAGCGCTGACTTACCCCTGCCCCTCTCCTTCCCTGGACTTGTTTGTATGTATTAGTTCAACAAGTCTCAAAATAATTTGGAAACTGGTTGCTTTTCCCTACAAAGTGTGTGAGAGGAGGGCAGTGAGCTTTTAATGACACTCTTTCCAAGTGTTTGCTGGATGTTGAAATCAAAGTGCTGAAATGAGGAATTCATGCAAATACACATAATACAAATCCATACGTATTTTAAAAGCAGCCTGACTTGGAGTTCCCTTTGCAGTGATGTAGCCTGTGTGCTCCTGAACAAGTCACTGTGGTTCTTCTCCAGATAGCAACGTCCCAGGTTGCTGAAAACCTCCTCACCCCAAGTAAGGAAGAGCTGTAATAATTACAGCTAATGTGCCCGTGCTGTGCCAGTGGCTTGCTGGGGTCTGTCATCACACGTGGAGGAAGGACGAATTTAGGTACATTCAAAGCTCTTGGCCTCCTCCTTCTAAGAGTGGCATTGTTTTCCTTTCCCTGTGCTGTGCAGTCTTGGAGAATGACAATTCTATGCCCTGTGCCTTGCCCTGGCCTCGCAGTTGTGTTTCTTCAGGACCAAGCTGGATGTTCAGATGCGCTGCAAGTGAGCGTGATGCTGGAATCATGTCTTTAGAGTTTTGCCTTTGTAAGTCAAAATGTGCCATTGACATGGAGGTTTACGTCCAAGGGCATCACCCCCTGAGCTTACGCTTCGCAGTGAACGCAGGGTTGGGCTGTGACTGGGAGAAAAGCAGCTCCCAAAAAGATGTAAGCACGTGTGTACAGCTGCAGGAGTGCTGCGGTGCGCGGTGTCAGGACCTCTGTGTGCAGGTGTTTAGCCGGGGTTTAGGACTGGCTGGGTTAAGACTATCGAGTCTTTTTATTATTTTTTACCTGGAAAATTTGGGTTAATTTCTGTGTCACATGGGTACATGGTTATTAGCAGTGGGTACCAGTTTAAAATGAAGCAATGTTCAGGAGTTCATAATTAATTTTTCCCCTAAATATGGAAGGAAATTGTTGGCCGTGGAGAACTTTTAGCAGTACTTGCCATTAAAACATCTAAAGAGTTTTATTTCCTAGCTTATTTCTAAATTTTATTTTAATTAGTGCATCAACTTGGAAACTTGCTAATCCCTAATACATAGGTTAGGACACTTTTTTTTTGCATTGCTGCATACTTCGAATGCACTGAGCTGCTTGTGTGGGCGAGAAGCTTACTTTTTAAATATTTTATGGAAGGCACAAAGTCTCAGAGGTGTTTTATGTGGCAAGCTAAAGATGTAATTTAATAACAACAAATAGTTGAGCGGTTATTCGGGGAAAGTTTGCCTCTGTGTAGATATACTGAAGAATGTAATGGAAAATCCAAATTACCCTTGCATGGCACACTGCTTTCTGTTCCCCCCCCACAAAAGACAGGCCTGTGGCTTTATTCTGTGTGATGGGTCTTTATGGTGCTGTCTGATCCTCAGATCTTTGCTTTTCACTGCAGACCGTGGGGTGACTGCCTGTGGGACATCTCTTGCTGCTTCCACTTCCACAGCTTCCAGGAGATTTCCAGGGCCAGCACATGGCGTTGGGCCCATTACCTCTTGCATGTTCTGGTTATGATGGTACTGTACCACGTTTATGTAGATAAGGAATTTTGCCCAGTTTAGCAATAGACTTAATGAAAAATCTATTTTTTGCAAAAAAAAAAAAAAAGAAAAGTGGAAATCTTTTGTTTTGGAAGTCTCTATAGAAAATCTTAAAATTCTTTTCTGCTCCCATCACCCTCAGCTGCTTGGCATGGATCTGGAAAAGAAAGGGCAGGCTGCAGGATCTGGCTCTTGCATCCCTCCATGTGCCACAGATGGAGTCACTTCCTCAGCCCCCGGAGGGTTTTAGTTCAGGCCGTGAGTGCTGGTGCATTGCTGACCTTGTTCTAGAGCAGAACTGGCAGCCCCCCAAATGAGGACTTGGCCACCTGCCCCCTTGAAGGGCGCTGAGCAGCTGCCCCGGGGGCACAGGGCCACGCAGCCCCATCCTGCAACAGCGCCAGGCTTGAGTTTCAGCTCCCGCATTCGCCAAGAGGAGGGATTATCAAGGAAATGTAGAGGGATGCGTAGCAGAAGTGGCATGAAATGTCATTAAAGGAGCAGCGGTGGAGAGGGGAGGGCCAGGCGGCTCGCAGTCCGCTCTGCTTTTCTGATGGCTCGGTTAATGGATTGTGTTAGGCACATCATTTCTTGGGCCTCGTTCCCCTCCGAGCTTATGCTGTGTCCATGCGGGGCTTTTTGCTCTGATCTGTCTCTTCCTGGGTATTCGGCGGCATTCAGCATCATCAGGTACCAGGCAAAGTGCTGCACAAACACAGCCACTGCTTTCCCTTGTGCCAACCCACTCAGGGAGACCAAACGGGACGGCTGGGAGCTCACTCTCACCTTCTTGTTTGCTCGTTCCTGGCAGTGCTATTTCATGGCCACGCTGTGATGTTGGGAATAATCCCTAAATTGTAGGCGGTGTTACTGACAAAGCTGTGGCACATGGCACGGTTGCACGCGGCTCTGGGCAGCGGTGAGTGGCTTTGTGTAAGGGAGCTGCTGGGCTTTGCTCTGCATTGCAAACAGGGTTATTTACATACTGGGGAGGCAGGGACGTGTGGGGGTGGCCTGCATTGCTGCGCTGTTTTGCTCTGGGTTTCTTGTGGACAGTCGCGTTAACTTTATTTTGTCCTTGATTTAAGTACAGCTGGGAAGGCAGCTCAGACTGTATTTAATAACTAGTCCTTCAACACAGAGAGGTGCAGAAAGTAATTTGTCCCCTTGCCAAGCACCAGGAAGAATGGGCATTTTGTTCTTCGCTTCACGGTGATTTTACCTGGGTGTATTATGGAAAGAGAGAGAGACTTGTGCTACTGTTACTCTGCACGCTGTGTTGATTTATTGAAATTGGACCCTGCAAGTGTAAGTTGTGAGGTACGTTATGACATGGAATTTCTAGGAGAAATATACAATTGGTCTGGTTATTATTTTTTCCCTCTGCCGTTCACTTGGGCGTGTTTCCAGCTTTTGCACTAAGGAACAAGACTTTAAATTAGTGTTGAATTTTAACACAGTGCAGCTTTGCCGCCACGTTCCCAGCATTTTATTATGAAGCATCTGAGTTGCGTTCTTGTTTTATCTGCAGAGCTTTTTGCTGCGTGCGACCCGGTAATGTTCTGGCTCCCTTCTGCAGTTTGAAGCAAGCCTTGCTCACCTGCCCTGGGGCAGATGGTTTCCATCCGTCTCTTTTTCAGAGGAGCAAATTGAAGAGGAGCAGTGGCCCTGCCGTTGTCCCTCCCTCTGGCATTGTCCTTTGGGGCTCAAACCGCGCCTTCAGTTGCATCATTCCCCTTCCTTGCCCCTCTACATGAATTCAGGCATTGCAGAAAATGCTTTTGGCCATTTTACTTACAAGGCGAATGGCAAAATGGAATAAATTTGTTGGGATATCGCAGCACTTCTTCTTGTGTTTAAGTGAAAGTGTGTGGGGAAGGCAGGAGGCTTTGCTGGGGGAGAGGACGTAGCTGGCCTGTTTTGTAGGGCTTTATTTCCTTTTTTTTTTTTGCTCATATTTCTATATAATTTAGTATCTGCTTCCAGAAGCTGATAGAGACATCAGAAAGTTAGCAGTCTGAAAATGCAGGGATTGGCAGTGGGCTGATCACAGGGCACGAGGAAGGCCCAAGCTCCATCAGCAAAGGGATGGTGCTTTGCACCAGGCAGGCACTTCGCTCAGTGTGGGGACGAACTCCTTCAGTATATGAGGTTACTGGAGGAAGGTTTCACTCGCACATTCCAGGCACGTCTGTAACACACGGGAGATTCTCAGCTGTACATGGCAAGTCATGTTCTCACCTCTTTGTCTTTCTATTAGGATTGCTGCTTTTAGAATATATGAATGTTATAAACGGGGGAATGGGCGCGGGGTGGCTGCGTTCTCGCCACGTGTGGCTGCCAGATGTGCGCTGGCACTGGCACGGCCTGGGAGGGGCGAAGCCCTCCAATATCTCTAATGAAGCACTCGGCGCATTGGTTATGGAAACATTGACGCAGATGAGAAAACCGCAGGGAAGGAATTGTTTGGAGACATGGTGCTGCGTTATCCATTCCTGAGATCTGTAAGAAGAGTCGGTTCCCTGATAGCAACTCTGATCAACTTATTTCCTCTTAATGTGTGCTGAAGTGTACATTAAAAAAAAAATCCTTCTTTTAGTATTCCCAACATTATCTATTGTTTCATATGTCATTATTTGTAGAGCAAGAAATTCAAGATGAGTCTTCTGAATTGGTTCTTTCAGGCATATCTCCTTAGCTCCTTGGTAGATACCTAGAATGCTCCTACTAGTTTTAAATTATTGAGTAGGCAGGTTTTAACTCTGATCTCACTGTTCTGCAAGATCAGTGGGGTTGCATTGTGAATGAGTTTTGAATCTGTTCCATTAACAAAATCTCAACAAACGAACGTGGGATTTGAACATTGTGGTACTTGAAAACATCATGGATTTTCACCGCACTTCCCCATTAGTGAGTTTCTGTTCGCTATTGTCCCACACAGTTCTTAATGGTATCTGTCATCATCAGGTTAAGGCACTTCTATGGGCTGACATTCCTCCATATTTGCCTCTTGACACATGCAATAAGTAATTCAGCAAAACACTGCAACATGTGCTTAATTTTAGACCTGCTCGTTTGGGGCTGGATGTGGACCCACATGGTGGCACAAACCCAGCACCGGGCAGCAGCGAGCTGGTAAGAGGCAAATTTAGGGAACACGCATTGGGCAGAGAGCTGCTGGCATGGAGGGACCACAGCCACCCAGCACAGGTCCTCTGCCATCCCCTGCTTCCCTTGTGCTGTTTGATCGATGGGAAAAAAGCCATCGTCCCTCTCCGCTGAAAGATCAGCTCCCGAGTAATGATGTCCAGCTGTACTGACAAAATGTGATTGCTCATCAGTTTGCTTGATGACTTAATCTGGGGCTGATTAGCATCTTGGAGACAGTCCAGACAATCAAAAATGATGCATAATTTTGCTGCAGGCCACGGTTTATTTAACATCCTCTCAGCTCGTGTGTAGGCACAAGCAGGGAAGGCACTCTGCTGCTGGAGAACGGGGCAGGCCCCTGCACTGCAATGCTGCAGTGTGCGCTGGTGTGGGTTATAGGAACGGTGCCCTGTGGTAGCACCCAGCTCCTGTCTTTGGGATGGGAATGGTGGTAGCTTTGTGCCACCGGTTTGTGGGGGCAGGGGATGTGACAGTTTCACAGTACACTGCAGCCTGTGCTGAGGTAAAGATAACCCACAAAAGCAATGGAACCCTCCCCCTTCCCTCTAGAAGAAGCTGCATCCTTCAGCAGCTGAATGCATTTTCCGTTCCTCCTTGCAGCTTTGAGATCATCACCCCCATGAGACTCCTTGCTGTCAGCAAGATGGCAGCGGGAGACCCAAAATTCTAGAGCTGTGACTGGGACAGGGCTGAGGAGGCAGCAGGGCTCTCCCCGGCAAGGGTTAAAGCCCAACCGGGGCTGCTGGAAGAGTTCAGTTGTTTTACATTAGGACGGGGCAGCCCTGGCTGCCTGACGTGCTCTGGGACCCGGGGGCTGAGTCCCCAGTGTTAAATCTGCGTAACCAATGCCGTACAACTGGCACCAGCCTTGACCACAAGTGGCCGTTAAAATAAACATCCCCGGGCTTAACTGACAGGCAGACTCAAGGAGAAACAGGCCTGCATGACGGGGAATATTAAATACCCGGCGAGAACCTAACTTCATCAGACAAACGCTCCCTCGGCCTCAATGCGGCTCTGTTTGGGCAGGCCTCGGGCCTGTGCCACCCTCAGGGGCTCGGGGTGTGTGCCAGCATATGGAGCCGGCCCCGCAGAGCTAACAGGGCCTGGCCGTGGCCCAGGAACAGCCTGGGGAGACATCTGGAGAGAGGACACCCTAAAAATGGCCCTCGGGGAGCTGGGAGCTCACTCTGCTCCATGCCCAAGCATGGCTTTTCAGGGAGCAGTGCCGATTCTGTCCTGCCATCGCACAGGCCCTGAGCTCGTGCTGGGTTCGCCCTCGTTAGGAAAGGAGGTAAAAGGCTTTATGAGAAATGAGACACTTGGCCTAGGACCATGTTCTTATTTATAATGATGACTTGTACGCCCTCCAATGCAGGACAAGTGTGAGGGCATTATTACATCCACGGGGACGGCGGGACGACACATTTATTGGGTGGAATTTATTTGTCTGCAGAATTTATTTATTTTCTTGTAGAAAGGCATAGAAACAAGCTACGCTTACAAAACAAGTGAGGCGATTGCACAAGGGCAGTGCTTCACAGAGCTCCAGGCAAAAGGATCCAACCATTCCCGCTTGTTGTGCCCGTCCTGCAGCCACTGCAGTTGTTGAGAACATGCTGTAGAACTTTCCATTCCTAAACAGTGCTTAAAAATACATGTGGTTATTATTTTTACCCGAGGAAGGCATTGATTAGGATGAGGACGTATGTAACAAACATAAAAAGCACATTTTTCTATCCAAATGGCCAAAGATTTCTTAGCGTCTTTCCTGGCTTTAGCAGAATTTAAGTTTTCTATCAGTTTCTTGCCTTTGCAAGAAGTCACCATTTTAACCTTCTAAAAAAGGCATGAGTTGTTTCCATGGAAGAAGATGCAATACTTAAATGGCTGCAGAGGTGCAGTCCATTGCCAAGAGAGCAGAACTGGCGTCTGGATTCATCCAGATCCTTCAGGAGTCTGTACATCAGCTCCTCATGGCAAAGGAAGGGTTTTCTTGTAAATTATTTTATTGGTCCTAAATTCTTGAGACCTACATCCTTTGTTACTAGGGAGAAATCTTAAAACAGAAATAGGCTTTGCTGAGCTTTTGGCTGCATCTTCAGAACAGCTACCTGTTTTTCCTGTTTTGGTGGTAACACAGGGAAGAGTTGCTAATGCCGAAGGTGACACTTTCTGTTTTCCAGACATAGGCTTTGGCAGATTTTTTTTTTTTTTTTTTTCCCTAGGAAGCAAAGGGATTACTTTTATTCCCTGACCTGTTTACAGCTTATCCAAGAGCTGCACTCCTTCAGCCCCGCAGAAATAGTTAAGTTTTTAAAATACTGTGGACAAAAATGGGCGAAGTTATCCCGGTGTTTATGTTAACACTGTTTCTAGAGGAAAATGGAAATAAGATAAACCCCATGTTAAAAACAATATATGAAATCTTCACTGTAACTGTGCAAGATCTGTCAATACTTTGGAAAGCAATGTGGCAGAGTTGTCAGGCTTTACTGCTGAAAAATAAGGTGGAAGAATGTATGAAACAAGATGAGAAGACATATTAGAAATCTCTATTTTAATGTCTAAAGCAACAAAGTGAGATCTTAAGGAGCAGAGATGTCTTCTTTCTGCACAGGGATGTACTTGGGTGTACTTTTCCATGGCTCCATACCTGGGCTTTCTTAAGTCTCAGCCACCTTTATTTTCATCTTGTCTTTCATGAAGAAAAAAGAATGTATTAATCTGGTTTCTTGCTTGCCTTTTGAGTGTTCACTGATGCAATAAGTAGAGCAGACTTTATCAGTGTTATTGCAAGAAATCCCACCCCAGCAGACTTGCCCTGGATTATTTAATGGTTTTCTGATAGGACTGTTAGACAAAATGTCCATTTCCTTGGTGATAGCCGTCCATTTCTGAACACCTCTAATGGAGTGAAGAGACAATCTCTTTTTTTTCATTTAGAAGCACTGTTTAAATTGCAGGACGTAGGAGTTCTTCATGCATACATCCGTGAAGATGGGAGCTGACCATCTTCACCCTTTCCAACCTTGCAAAAAGATCTGACTGTGATTGCCAGTCACCATACACAACAGAGGGGTTAGATCTTCAGCCCAGGTCCCTAGGGTGATGTCAAGTCTGCATTTTATCTGAAATCTCTTGAGAGTTAGTGTTTTTGGTTTTGTTTTAATGCAAAAGTTAAATGGTCGTTTTTTTCCCTCTTTTGTGACATGACTCGAAGTCTTTTCAGCAATGCCCAGGTGGCTCGTAGGGCTAACCAGCACCAGGACCCGTTTTACACAACCCACAGCCCCTCTTGCTCCTTGGATGTTTCATTTATAATAGCGACTGCTCAACCCAGACGGTTGTTTCAAACGCACTTAGCTGAGGCAGATGATGTTCAGCTCTCTCTCTCTCTCGTGTAGTTGGAAAGTTAAACCAGACAGCCTGTGACTCTGAGTTTCCCCTCCTTCCCCTTCAGTTTGATTTGGCGTGGAGCGACGTGGTGTTCCAGTTCGGAGAATTCAAATGACCATCCAGGTAGCGTGTTCCTAATGGCACAATTTACCCTTTGTGAACACATTTTATGAAAGATCCCACTGTTTGTCTCTAGTTGTAACTCTCCTGCGTGAAAGAAAAAAAAACACCCTGTAAATGTCCGGGCTGCCAAACTGCTTAATCCAAACACAGGCACGAGCCGTGGCTTTGCTGGCGTTTGCCGCCCTCTGATTTCGTCCATGTGTTCCTTGGCCTGGTGCTGAACATCGTATTTATGAGCATGCACCCAAAAAAAGCCCACTGAAGGAGATACGATTCTGGTTTTAGCAGTGGATGTGGAATAAAGGTGAAGTAATGAGGGCCTTCGAGAAAGCAGCCGCAGCACAGCAGAGCCGCACTGTGCATTGGGGTAGCGAGTGGGGGATTAAGCCCTGCGTTCTCTGGGTCTTGTGAGCTGGCGTAGCATAGGAAAGATGTTCTTCCACTCTCTCTAATGCAGCAGATTTGTCCTTTAAAGCACATCCCCACAGAGAGAGAATGGTCAGCTCTGTACAGTATGAGTCTCAAAGCGTGGATGGAAAATGGGCACTGCCTGGGTTGGCAATGACTTGCAGCGTGGGGCACCGCATGTGGAGAAGCAGATCGCTCATAGCTGAGAGCCGCTTGAAAAATGTCCATGTTGGAGCCTGGACACCCACAGAAACTGCTGCCTTTCCAGAGGTGTTGAACCTGGCGTTTCCTCCCCAGGCAGTGGCTTGGAGGGCTGGGGAGCCTCCGGCCTCTGCAACTCTGGTGTCCTGCACACAGAGCCTCTATGGGACCATCAGACATCATGGCAGAGCCACTCAAAGGTTCATTCTGCACATCCTGCCTTGCTTCGTGTTCGAGCAGGGGGCTGTGTGTCCTTCTTCGGTGCCATCCCTGCAAGAGCCAGGCCTGGGGCTTGTGTTGCTGGCAGAGGTGGGACTGCAACGGCAGTGACTGCAGCTGATGGGACAGCTGCAGCAAAGAGCTGGTTTTGCAGCCCAGTTGGAATCTCAGGAAAACCCTCCAAAAGCAAGTTGCAGGACGCCACTGGGCTTTCTGGCTGCAGGAGGTCTGGGAGCTGGCAGCTTCCGATGAGGGCAGAAAGGCAAAACTTAATCGGGCAGCTGCCCCGGTGCTTGCAAGTATCCCAGTGTTGACAGGGTGATAGGGCAGAGGATTGTGCCCCTTAGAACTGTATTACCTTACAGTACTTGTACTTGGCATAGCAGATTTGTGCAGAGACCTGAAACACAATTTGCCTGTAAAGTCCTCTGCAGGGAGAGGAGGCTGGAATCTGTGCTGTGCTTTGTCCTAATTCAATGCAAGCTTGTTATTTTTTTTCATGTGGCAGACAGGTTTCCTTCATCCTCCTCCTTTTCTGACTGTCTGCCATGATGTAGGTTCACCTTCAGATGTTTAGGGCAGTCTGTGATCTACATCGTTAGTGCCTAAATTCAAATTGAATTTGAAACACTTTCCTGACCCCCTGACAGTTCAGCAGCTCTATCTTTTGGCATCAGGACACCACTTGCAAAGTGTTTTAAAAACATGCTAATTTTGGTATCATTCCATGGCTGTCTTGTCAGTGAGAGAGAGCCAGGAATTCCTTGCTGAAAGGGTCAGAAAATCCCAGTTTACTGAAGAATCTCATAGATTAATATTGTAGTGAAGCTTTGTCAAACAGGTTACTCAGGTCTGGGTGGAACTGGACAGAATTGCCTTCTGTGGACACGCAGCCCAGCGATGGAAGTGTGACATGGGAGAAGAGAAGCCCATCCCAACTTGAAGGCCTTCTTGGGGGACTTTGTATCTCTTGCACCCTTGATATACGCTGGGCTGTTTCTCTGTGCTAGTGATACCTCATTGATTTTGGGGATCTTAGAGGTGCCAGAGATCTCAGGGAAATGGGCTGTGGGACCCACGATGTCCCAGCTAGAGTTAATGGCATGGAAGATGCTGGTCTCTAGAGTGACCCACGCTCCTCAGGACGAAATGTTGGCATCCTTTCCTTTGAAACATTTTGTTCTCAGGCAGAATAAGGAAACGTGTGAGCCTTAGCGTTGGAAATGCTAAGCACTGTCTTCCTCTCTGCTGGATGGTGGAACGTTGGGTCTCGCAGTGGTGATAAAGGCTTGACATGATGTCCTAGCTCCCTGTTCTCTCTTCTTGGCTGTTTATCACATGGCAGGACATAGCCTGTTTGGGAAGCTGTGGGACAGTGTAGCTGCTGCCCCTTGTCTGATTTACCAGTTGCTAATAGCAGAATATGTGATGGGAGCCAGTAAATCCATTGGCATGGTCATGCACCAAAGCAATCCTCAGTCCTACAGGAGGAAAGACTAAATGAACCCAAAAGTAAGGTATATTAAAAGAAAATGTAAAATGGCAGAGGCCACATGAACTAAGCAGAGGTATTTTCTAGCTGTCTAGTCTAACGTTTGGTATCATTTTTCTCTAGGATTACAGGGGCTTTCACCTCATAAATTTGTGCCTGTTTGAGGTCGTTAATCTTTCTTTACATGTTGCCTTGCAATTTTAGAGCTTTGCCACCATCTGGGATCACATTTTAAATGGAGTTTCCACTCAGTACGTTCCTTTTCATGAAATTATTTATATATAGAGAAATATATAATAAATATATCAGGACTGGGTTGTTTTTAAACATTTTCAGTGCTTTCGCAAGGGCTTACCTTGTGTGGAAAAACTTGTCTTCTCTAATAGAGAGCCATAACAGTGACCAATTAAAGGATCACGTTTGCAATATGCTCTTAAATGGCAATTTAAAATATTGGTGAGTGACCTGCCTGGTGATCCACGAGAACATGAGCTCCGTCAGAAAGCATCGCTGGGGCTGTGTTGGGAATCATAGAATGGCTTAGGTTGGAAGAGACCTCCTGGGGCAGGAGATGCCAGGAAACCCCATGTGATGGCAGCTCGGTGCCCAGGCTGGGGGAGAATGGGGTTCTGGTGGGAGTCCCTACTGGTGAAAGATGGGTCCCAGGGAGAAGCAGCCCCTTGTCCCAGCCCAACTGAGGTGCGAGCTTCTTGATAAGCATTAATTGCCCTCAGATGCTGTTTCTTCCAGGCGTACCCTCCAGTCTGGTCCATCCCAAGCCTAGCATGACCCATCTGGTGCTGTTCATAAGCAGGATTTTCCCCCAAAGTGGGGAGGCAGTGATGACCCGTGGTTGGTAGCACCAGCTTCTGCTGGCCCTACCAGAGCCGAGATGTCTGTTCCTGGCCCCGCTAATTATTTTAAAGGGATTTTGAACAAATAAATAGCCTGAACAGTTCAGCAGTTCCTTGTGTAATTTTAGCTCCGGACCCCTCCAAGAATGTACAGAATAAATAGGTGAATCTGTAATACATCCACAATTAACTCTATATACAGCAAGCAGCTCGGAGGCATGCTATGTAGGAATAGTGTCAATAAACAGGTATGCTGTGGGCCGTGGAAATGTGGTCTTTATTATTGGAGGATAGCTCTGACCAGGAGGTAGGGTGCAGTCTGGAAAAGCAAACAGTGCTGCTATAGATCCTTCTGCCCCCACCCAACTTGCTGGAATTCAAACTGTGCTTTTAGGTGTACCCATGGTAAAACACAGCCCTGTGAGCCAGCCCCGCTCCTCACTCGATCTGCAGTTAAGTCGGGGCTGACTCATGATGAGCAAAGCTTGGCTTCGTAGCTAAATGTCACAGATGTGGCAGGAAGGTTTCACCTACGCTGGTGACTTCGCAAAAGTAACTTTGGGAACATGAAAAAATTCCTCGGGATGTTTTATAATGCAGAGGCATGAAATTGCACAGCAGAATTTTCTCCCCAAACCCTTTCCCCTCCGGCATCTGTGGCTGCATGTGCAGCCATCGTTCCCCAAGAAACCCAACGCCCAGACGTGAATCATTTCTCTGATTTTTCATGCTTTTAACTTTTCAGTGCTGAGGCTTCGCTCAGCCGGGAGAACTAGGGACCTGTTTCAGCTGTGAAAAACCTTAGACGGAGGGAAGGCTGGGGAAAGGAGTTAAAAATGAAACAGCAGATTTATATATATAAAAAGTAAAAATATATGTTCTACATCTGAAGTTTATTTAGGTCCTTTGGGAGAGTGGCGCGGCACTATGTCTCTACTAAATTGCCAACATTTTATGGTCGTGCTGGCACCGAGTCAAACACACATCTTCTTGGCTTGCGTTGATGTCTTGAAGCAGGCAGATTCCAGTGTGTTTTTCTATGAACTGAATATTACTATTGACTGGACAAGGGAAGCGCTGCCCAGCAAGAACACATAGGTAACTTTTCTTTTTAACACATCTACCGAGACTTAATTATTTTGATGTCGTGCTATTGAAGAGCCTCCCCCTCGTGACCCACCCAGATACTGGATGTCTGTGTTTGAAGAGAGATACAGCTGTATCTATTTTTTCTTGTGGTTTTATTTTGATTGGCAATATATCAGTAATTGGAAAGTTTCAGAGGGACTATTTTTAACTGATTAGCTATTGTGTATGCAAGCGTGCTAGGAGCATGCATGTGGAGACTTGTGTGCATGCATTTACGTATAAAATACACACAGCACGAGTTACGGTTGGGATTTGCACAAGAAGCCGAGCAGTTTGCTGCTCAATTTCCCTCCTAAGCCCTTGCCTACATGTGTATCTTGTGCAAAATCACCGTTGTTCATCAATCAAGTTTGCTGCACATGTAGTGCGCCCACCACAAAGCCTCACAGGCCGGGAAGTAGCAGCTCTCTGTAATCTCCCCGTGATGAAGAAGGGCATTTCGCAGAAGCCGCTGGTTACCGTGCA
Organism: Numida meleagris; assembly: GCF_002078875.1. Taxonomy (NCBI): domain Eukaryota; kingdom Metazoa; phylum Chordata; class Aves; order Galliformes; family Numididae; genus Numida; species Numida meleagris. The sequence goes on from NC_034421.1 coordinate 6,128,336, forward strand.
TCACGAGAGACGTTCAGGCTTCAGTACAGACACACATCTTCCCACACGTAGCAGCAGCTGGGAGTGACCCAGTTTATCTCCTTTCTGCTCGCTGCCTTCTGCTCTCCTGCACGGGGCTGGGAAGCCATTTCTGCGCGAGTTTTGGAAAGCAGAGCTTTGATCTGCAGATGTGTAAGGAGGAAGGGTCAAGATCTGAAGCAGAACAGACTGGCGGAGAAACAGCCTGCTGGATCACGTCGGACAAATTACACCTTGCCATGGAGAATCTTTTCGCTTTTTTTTTGGTCCAAAGTGCAAGAGAACTGAGAGCTTTCCTTTGAAGCTGAGAAGGTGATTTCATGCCTCGGTGCTTTGGGAAGGTGAAGAAGTGTGCTTTGCAGTTCATCTGTACCTTCCACAGACCTTCAGGAAAACATCTACCTATGCCTCTCCACCTGGTTTTCCAGGGTACTGCTCTTCTTCATACCTTTCTGCTTGCAGCAAAGCCTTCCTCTCCTCGGACTGCACCACGCTCATCCTGCTCCTTTTGACTGAGTAGCTGTGTGCTCTCACCACTTACTCATGTTTGCTCTTGTTCAATTTCCTTCCCTTTTTCAAGATTTCTCTGCAGATAAATGCACTCACAGTTGAGTGTTTTGGTTAAGTAAGTGCTTTTCAGTGCAAACAAATAATAGTGTCTAGAGTGTATAGGGATATTTATGGCTTGCTTTAGTTTTCACAAAGTCAGATTTGTGCGATAGGTACCCAGGGTGATAGTCTGAAAGGCTGTCCTTAGAGTTGTTTTAATTCGAAGTCAAAATCAATAGATAACCCAATTTTACTTCATACAGACAGAATGAGTAATGGATTTTTTGTTCACCTTTTTGAAATCGATTCCTTTGTAACTGGCTACTGTTCTTTGAAAGAGAGCTTGAGCTTTAGGGTGCTCCCCCTGAGGCTCCCGAAGATGATCTGCAGTGCATGGGGGGGGAGGGAAAGCAGACATCCATCCCTGCAGGGACACAGCTCATGTGCTGCATCTCTGCCCTCCTCATTTCTTGCCTTGAGAGTGGAGGCTTTGGCCTCTCAGACTCGATGCTCGCATGGACACCGTGCCTCTCGTGGTACAGGTATGCCATGCTCAGCCCTGGTCTAGCAGCGGGTTGTTCAAGGACAATGTAGGACTTGTTTTTGTGCACATGTGTAGGGGAGCTTGGAGATCTCCCTCAGCTGAGATGGGGTATCTGACACAGCTTCAGTGCTCCGTCAGAGTTTGTGCAATGCTGTGCCAATGGGGAGGCTGAGAGGAGAGACTGCGTGCATTTACAGTCCCAGAGAAGAGCATTTGCTCTGGTATATAATAGCCTTCTGTTGGGTTTTAGTAGCGTATAGTTTAGTAAATTAGGAGTCTTCGGGTACTTAGCGCTTTAATGGTTCTCACTAAGAACATAATTAAACCATAGACCCCTTAGGGAGAAAAAACAGTTTATTGTGCATATTTTTAGAATCTGTTACCAGCCCTCATAAAACCTGGTAGAGACAAGCCAGAGAACATGCCATAGCTGGAGACCCAGCATGCATTTATCACGGCGAGCAGCCCCTGCCGAACATCACGCCGAAGTCGCACGTCACAAATCTGCCCTGTGAATTATGGAATTAATTTTCCCCAATCTTGTTTCAGAACTCGTTTGCAGCGCAGTTTTTCTCCGGCCGCTGGAGGTGTGAGGCAGGCAGGTTTATTGTGTTGTACCTTGTGTTGACACATAAAGCCGGTTTTTGCTAATCGTTTTTTTATTTAAAAACACTTTCTGCTGCGCAGAAGTACCCAGAAACGTGGCTGCTTTGAGGCCGTGCTGAGCAGGTCCTCGGCCTTGTTTATTCAGTTGCATCTGGGCTGGCGCTGCATTTTTCTGTGTGTCAGGATTTCTCCATTCCCCACGCACGGAGCTGCTGGCTGCTTCCTGGGCTGCTGCTCCTCGCGGGGCAGGCACGAAGCAATGCACAAAGCTCAAAACCCCCTGCGAAAGGAGCGGGGTAAGAGATGCTGGAATGCATTTCCCTCCTCCTGGGCTACGACACAATTGCACCAACAGGCGTTCAGCACACTTGTGCTTTGCGGCTCCCCCCGAGCACCCCAGCAGCCAGCAGCAAGCTTTCCCAGCGTTGTCACTGGCTTTCACACAGTGCCCTGGCTCTGTGCTCCAGCCTCAGCACCAAGCAAAGCCAGCTTACTCCCCGGGAAGACCACGCTGCACTGCGCCTGTGCTCGCAGCATCTGGAAGGCATCGGGAGGAACACACACACGCTCAGCACTCGCCACCCGCTCCCTCTCCCTGCAGCCGCTCCACTCGCTGCTGGGACACACGAGACGCTCCTCTCTCCCCGTTTTTTGCTCATCTTGGAGGTTTAGGCTCCAGAGAAGCGGCCGCTGCAGAGGGGAGGAAGGTTCCTGGCAGGTGGTGTCTCCAGAGGCTGTGCAGCCAGCGGTGCTCTTATCGAGCGCGTTTCTTTCCGTCTGTCAAAACAAATACCAAGGAGCTGTGCGCTATTTGCACTGTGTCTGCTGCTGTTTTAGGCTTCCAGTCCTGGGAGCCAACGCTTCGTGTTGGACTTATCTCACCTGTTACACGACGTTGCCCCTTCTCACACCCCAGTAATGCCAGCGCTGGGAGCGTGAGGGACAGGAGTGCTGTAGTGTCTGGGAGTGAATCTTTAACCCACACCAGATTTCTTCTTTGCTCTGCTTTTCCTTTTTTCCCCGTTGCTACTGCAGGTTATAAAGGTCACTGCTAAAAAGCATGACTGTGGGAGACGAAGCCTGCTGATCCATTTGTCAGCATCAGGCTGGGGCAGACACACGTACAGCTGGGGGCACTGAGCAGAGTGTTTGAGAGCTGGCAGTGGCCTTCACTTTGAAATAAAGCAGGAAATCTTGATCAAATGTGCAACAACTTGGTGCAATCACACTGAGGTTGAACTGATCTGTAAGTACATGTGTGATGGCATGTGTAATACAGCCCGTTCTTCTTGGTCCCAGGCTGCAAGTGCTGCTTGCACAGAGGAGAGTGGGTCCAGGCTCTCCTCCCCAGCGTTGCCCATGGGGAGATGGGGCAGCATAAGCATGAGTGCTGCCTTCATGCAGCTCCTCTTGGGCTAAACATTGCAACCTGCAAGATTGCTATCTCATCAAGGTCAGTTTTGCTTAACGCAGTTGAGAAAAAGTCAGTCAGAGAAGCCAGACCGAAGTCAGTTTTGGTTACTGCACTTTAGGGAAAAAATGATAGAAGAATGAGGTCAGTTTTGGTTATTGCCCTTCAGAAAAATTAAGTGAAAGCAGCCAAGAAAGCAACCTGCCTTTCTGAAAAGGTGAAAGCGTTTCTCAGCAGCCTGTGCTGAAGGTATGAAGTCCCTCGCTGAGCCTCCCTGGAGCTCCAGGAGCCCGAGAGCCATCACACGGGTGCAGGGTAACCGGAACCAGGGCTGCGGTGGCAGCGAGGCCGCGTCCCCCTGGGCTGGGGGGGCCCTGACCCCCACCCCCACGCCGGCCGGGACCCGCAGCGCTCCGTGACCCCGCCACCGCTCCATCCGCTGCCGCTGTCCGAGGAAGGAAGGATGCGGTCTCCTGTCCTAAGGGGTTACAGCAGCCTCCAGCCCATGGAAAGCAACACGTTTATTAGTCCCAGCTTTGCTAATGGGGAATTACAATGGTTGTGGGATTTGGCAGTGGAAGCGCGCTCGATTGCCATGCATAGTACAATATTTTCCCTGTTTTGTTTGTATTTTTGATTTAGCTACAAATAATTTAAAGATGTGTTGTGTCTCCCTCAATTAAAACTTGCCTCTTCATCCTCTCTGCTTTGCCGTCAGAGTTTTAAAGCAATCCTAGTGAGTTTGAGCTTGTCAGGCATGCTAAGGTAAATTGTTAACTCCTTTCTTTTTTGTTTAGATTGCAGCGTTTCTGAGGGTTGCCGCTATTAACGTATCACAGCTTGCTTCCTTTGTAAAATTCACAGCTTTGTCGTACTGCACGGAAGATCTCCCTGCATCAAAAAATTTCAGAAGAATAATATTGTCACACGGCCAGCATGTAAATACCTTAAACCAATATAGCATGTTTAGAGGAATTAGACTTTCCTTTCCCGAATTATGATTTTGGAAAGCAACTCTACCACCACATTTATTTCAAATTTAAACATTTTGAAAGAGTATCTCCTAGGGTTTTGAAATCTGGTTCCCATTCCCGTCTCCGTTTGACCTCCTGCGTGACCCCTAGAAAATCTTTTTCTCTGTTTCTGGATGTGTTCGGTTACTCTCCCGATCTCTCGCACTTCTGCAGAGTGATTTAACATCCATCGGTGTGGAGCTACGTGCCACGTCGCAGTCTTAAATAAGCAGGGGTTCAACTGAAGATGAATGATTCGGGTTATGACAAAAAGGAAGAAAATTAACTCTTGCTTTCTAAAAGATGTATCGGTTTTAAAATTCCTGGGTTTTGCATGAAAAAAAGTAGGAATGGAGTAATTTCCTCTAAAATGAAAGGAAGCACGGGGAAGGGAAGGAACGACCCCGCAGCTCTGCTGGATCCCAGCGATGCCCTCGTGCTGGGGCTGACTCTGTGTTTTCATCTTTCAGACCCAGCCTGTGCCCAACCCCATCGCCTACTTCATGCACCGCTCGCCGGGCTGGTTTCATCAGTTCGAGACCCTCTTCAACCACTTCATTGAGTTGGTGGTGCCCTTCTTCATCTTCCTGGGACGAAGGATGTGCATGCTGCATGGCGTTCTGCAGATCCTTTTCCAGGTGAGATGCTCCTGGGGTTGCTTTTTAAGATCCCATCTCCTCCCAGACATGAGAACACAGTGGTCTCCGTGTGAGCTGTGGCCGCATCCCTCACACCACTCCACCACCTGCAATGGAACGCTGGGTGGCAGCGAGGTGGTTGCTGTACCCGTGTTTCCAAACTGGAGCAGAGGAACTGATGCAAGAGGCAGGTCAGGAGTTCAGGCTCCAGTGAGTCAGAATGATTCAGAGCTCTCGCAGTTGGCTTTGGGGTGACTCGCGCTGGTGGGGCTGCCCTGGCTGTATTGCTGGAGAGTTGCTCCCTGGCCTCTGCTTCATTTCCCATTCACGTGGACAGCAGAGAAACATTGGTGCGGGACAAGTGCGCAGGGGCTGATCCTGTAGTGGCCAGGAGGCTGTGGTTGGTCAGGATGAATCATAGAATCACAGAATGGCTTAGGTTGGAGAGGACCTCAAAGATCACCCAGTTCCAACCCCCTGCCATGGGCAGGGCTGCCACCCACCAGATCAGGCTGCCCAGGGCCCATCCAGCCCGGCCTTGGATGCCTGCGGAGGTGGGGCATGAATACTTGCAGTTTCTCTGAAAGTTGATATTTATGGACATCTTTCTCTGTTTTGTTTGATATTTAACGTTTAAGGCTGTTCTGTGTCTCTGAATTTGAGTTATTTGTTTTTTACAGCCGTCAGGTTTATTGACCTTAGACTCATAGCGACAATAATTTCTTCAGAAATTAATAGCATTCATGTTTCAGTTGTGGGTTGTTGTTTTTTTTTTCACATGAAATAAATAAATGTGCAAAAGTTAGAGGAAAGAAGCTCCTGAACACGTACTTTCCAAGGCCCCATCTCATTTCTGCCTCCTGAGCCCCAGGATAACTGAAAGCCCCGAGCGAAGCCGCGCTGACGTGCAGCAGCTCAGCTCCTGCTTACTGCAGCCTTTGTTCAGCATCACTCCAGCATCGTGAAATTCATATGCTGTAGCTGTTACTGCTTCCTGTAAATACGTGTGATGATTAAACTGGAGAACAGCTTATAAACTCTATTGGTAAACCACAAAAATGCTGATCAGATTTTAAAGGGCTGACATAAAAGTCACGGGATTTGTGCGCTCGCAGAGGAGCCCGCTCGCTCCCCTGCTTCCCAAGCACGCCCTGTTGAGCTGGGTACCAGCAAACGCAGGATGCAGAACCTCACTTGCTTGGCACAGCTCTTGGCACCAGGTTTTGCTGCACTGGGGGCTTGGGGCAGGGTGAGGGCTGCTGCTTCTGTGCCGTGGGCAGAGCAGCGCATCCTCTGCTGGCTGCTCCTTGGGAAGGGAGCGAGGTGTGGGGACACAGCTGATGAAAATCGGGTTAGCGGATAGGAATTGGAAGAAGGAATACTTCTGCATGAGGAGAAGTGTAGGGAGGATGACAGTGGCTCTTTCTCAAGGCAAACAGACCCAGAAAGGACCAGAGCACAGCACGGTGAGCGGTCTCTCGGAAAACAAAGCCATGTTGCCAAATCGCAGGCTTTGGCACGGCTGTGCAGCCTCAGAGCTGTTCTGCTCTGCTCGGTTCTGCCTTGATAGAAAAATAGTAGTTTAATGGACTGTGACGATGCTTCTTTGCCTTCGCATCTCTGCCAGGGAAACTTGCTTTCCCAAAGCCTGAGCTGCTCGCTCGTGCCTTCCTTGGCTGCTCAGCACTGGGCTGGTCCCGTGCTGCGGGGCCCTAACGAGCAGCACCATTGATTGTGTGCTGGGGACTTCAGGCGAAGCCAGTGGGATCTGAGAGAGCAAACTACATCCAATAGAGGCTCATAATGACATATTGTAAATGCATGCATCTGACCGCCCTTTAATTGGTGCTTTATTGATAGTTTGCAATTACTGACTTATTTCTATCACGAGTGGAGTCTGCAAAGGCAGAAAAGGGTCCCAGTGTAAAATGCAGCTCTGGTGCATTTATAGCATTTCAACAAAAACCTGTTTATTTAATATTTACTGCCCTTTTCTTCATTCAGAATGACTTTTATTGACAATACTTCTGCTCTGCAAAGGAAGCAATAAAGTTTAATGTTGATACACCACTTAATTCTGCTTTTCAAGATTTGAATTGACATTACATGCAAGTTTTATTGGACATTTTATAATTGTTATTGGAGTCATGGTGGCTAGGTTGAGTAAGTGTATTTTTCCAGATTCCAACTGGCCTGGAGAATATTGCTTTGTCAGGAGCCCAAAAAAAGTTGTGCTTTTTAAAAGTCTTTTTTCTTTTTTTTTTTTTTTCTGAGTGTGAACTTATTCTTCTTTCCCAGTTCACATTTGCAAGGAGGAAGGCTCAGTGGGATTGCCATGTGGTTGTGCCCATGGGGCACAGCATGTCCTGCTGCTGCTCCGTGTGCATTGGTGCTGCTGGGAGCTCGGTGCTGTAAGTGGGAGCGTGGTTTGGGTCTGCTTCTTCCCATTTGAGTCCTCCACAACTTGAATTTCCAGAAATCTTCCCATTTGGCTGCTTTCTTGATCTCAAAATCAAGGAGTGGGTTGAGTGCTGGCCAGTTCCCATTAGAAGAATCATTATTTGTTGTTGCTAACCACCAGGCTGGAGAGAGCTTTGTGATTTATATCTGTGAGTGTAGCTTTCGCAGGACGTCTGCACTCAGAGATACTCTCAATCAAATCACAGTGCCCAGAGCAAATTTGCCAGGATCAAAAGTGGGTCCAGAGAAAACATCATCCAAGGATTCACAGCAGCATGGCCAAGCCCTGTCAGCAGTTTGTCCCCTGTGCTCCTGCTGCATGTCCTCAACACCAGCCATTCCCTGCTCTCAAAGCAGAGGCTCCCAAACTCCAGCCTGCATAGGCTAACATCATCCCTGGAGCTTTGTGCTTCCTTTGGTGTCTGCTGGGATCCTTCCCCCTGGGCTTTCTCAGATGCAGAGTAATGCACTGAGCCCATCCCACCTGCAGGAGCCTGCTCACAAGGTCTCACCTGGCAGGAAGGTACCAGCAGGTGATGGTGGCAAAGCCTCCCCTTTGGACTGCAGGCATGTAGAAAGAAACTTTAGATGAATGCAGCCAGTTACAAAGGATCTCCACTGTAAATATGTAGCATTGTTTCAAAAAAACATATTCTAGCATTTACAGTATGTAGAAATCCAAATCTAAAACAGAGATGAAAGTAAACGAACATTTAACTTTTCAACATCGTTAGGGATTTATTGTAAGCAGGTGCCAGACTTGATGTGCTGAGCAGCACTGCTGCAAATTGTCTCTGCCAGGAATAAAGCTGGAGGGGAGAGCTACAGCGCAGTTCCCTCCCTGCTTGGTTCTGCACTGCAGCCCCGTAAAAACAGGCTGGTGGGAAATGTCCAGGCTGAGCCACAGAAACTTTCAGGTATGCCTAAGCTGGAGTTTGCCTCTTGCCCGCATTATAACCGAGAGTCTTCAGAGTTTTTGAGAGTTCACTAAATCCTGAAAGCTTTTTGCTGCCTTTTACTGCGGTGTTTGTGGAGAGGATAGATACACTTTGAGGCAGGACTGTGTTCATCAAGATGCTCATGTCAGGAGTTACCTCGTTAGGTTCAATCTCCCAGCACTGGGTTTGGGGTTTCAGATGCCCACTCTAACTCACACAGATGAACTTGGTTTCACTGCGTGTGCCTGCGTGGTGGCTGTTGAATGTGATGTCACTTAGTGGGCTGGAAATGGAAGAGTTGGGGAAATCCAGTTGTCTCCAGCTGTTTGGAAGCTCAATGTACAGTCAGTACAAGGTGGGCAGAAAGCAGAGGCTGTTGCTTGTTAGGCACATGGGAATGCTGCACGGGGCTGGAGCGGCTGCCAGTAAATGTTTTACAACTAAGTTCGATTGGTGGTTCTTTCATTTGGGGTCTGGTGGTATCAGTCGGCTGATTTTGTAGCAGTGTTGGAATCTGAGCAACAATATATACATGTAGATCTGAAGCACCTCAAAGTTCTTGAGAAATCACAACCAAAATGTGATTGTTAGCAGGTAGAGAGGGAAGAATTATAGAATCGTAGACTCCTTTGAATTGGAAGGGATTTTTAAAGGCCATCTGGTCCAATTCTCTGCACTGAGCAGGAACACCCACAGCTCCATCAGTGCTCAGAGCCCCATCCAGCCTGACCAGGGGTGTCTGCAGGGACAGGGCACTGCCACCTCTCCAGGTACCCTGTGCCACTGCCTCACCACCCTTAGCATAAAGAACTTTCTACTTATATCCAAGAAGAGATCTTAGAAATGGTCCTAGAGTTTCTGGAGACCACAGGTGAGATATGGACTCTGTTACTGCATCAAGCCAGAGCCCTAAGGAGCTTATGGTTTTAAGGGGAGGAGGATGGAAGTACTGAATGGGGAGAGGAGAGGCAGGGTGGGGGAAGCAAGACCTTGCCTCGCTCACAAACCAGCTGCCATCAGGTAGAGGACCCTTCCACCAACCCATCACTCCCATGGGTCCATCCCTCCGCTCACCACCCACGGCCAGCATCAAGCACGAGGGTCCAGGAGTGAAATTGGAGAGGGTGCAAAACCATCTCCTTGCTGCTTTGCGGGTGTTTCGCTGTTCTGCGTCGCTGGCTCCTAAAACCCTGAAGTTGCATGTTTTTCACGATGTCTAATGCACAGCTTACACCAGCAAACGTATTTCTTGGCTCCTTAAGGCAGGCTGTAAAATTACGCTGCTTGGCAAAAGAGTTGATGAGGGGAAGCTAGAGGGAAGCCAAGAAGTGAGGAGAAAGCCACCTTGCCCCCATGAGCTGGCAGGTAGTGCTTGTAGGGCCAGCACATGAGGGGCTGAGGTTTTCTACAGCCATGGAGCAGTTTCAGCTGTGCCAGGTGGGAAGGAGCTTCAGTATCACAAAGGTAAAATAAATAAATATATAGTTTATTACAAAAAAAATAGTAAGTGGAAAGTGTAAAGCTAGCGCTGTTGGAAAAGCAGGGTCATTCCTTTGCTTCCAGGGAGCTGTTCTGGGTAGTAGTCATGGTTTGGGATTTCCAGGGTTTTAGACCTCAAATCACTTTGGATTTGAATGAGATCTGGGGCCTCGTCTCTTCCATGGCCCCTGGAAACTGCTGGCACCTTCTGCATGGAACATCCCTGTGCACAGCTCAGGAGGTCCAGGGGCATCGGTGCTGGGAGGGGATTGGTGTAAAGCAGAAGTTCTGCTGGGGCCTCAGGGCTGCCACCAATCCTCATCCCACAGACGCTTGGCAGCAGGCATAAATCGAGGCTGTTCAAGTCTGTTTTCAGCAGGAGCCCAGTATAAAAGGCAGAAATGACAACACCGAGAGCAGAGCTGAATTCCATGCTTGTAGAAAGGAAAGATAAAAGCCTTCAGCAGCCAGACCCCTTGGTCTGATTCAGAGCACTGACCATCAAAGCTCCTGGGGCAGCTCTTGGGTCCGTCCAAAGCACCGTGTGGGGAAGCAGCTGCTTTACGAGCTGGGGGAGGGCCAGGGCTTCACCAGAGCACGGGGAAAGCACCCTGCTTGCTGCTCTGCTGGGCACCGCGGCGGCACACGTGGCCCTGTCTGAGATGGAGACACTCAGAGAGGGGCAGAAAAAGCATTTTCATCGTTTTCCTTTCTTTATTTTTTTATTATTTTAAAGCAGAAAACAGTTGAATAAATATCTATATTCTTCCTTTTTTTTTTTTTTTTTCCTCAGCTTGGACAAACCTCAACCTTCTAAAGGTTTTGATGCAGGTGATCCTTTTCCCATCTCCTCTCCAAAGCTGTGCATGGGAAGCAAAGCAGGGGTTTTTCCCCTCTTTTTAAGGAGGACCAGCCCCCCCCACCACTACCACTGCCATGCTGCGAGACCTTAGAGGGATGAACAACCCCTCAAGCCACACACACGCAAATTAAATCAGGCTGCTGGAGTGCCACAGCTGCAACATATTGTGTTGCTAAGTTAGGAGGTAGCAGAGGTCACAGCAGCAGCCCAGGGAGAAGGAACAAAAATTAAACAGCTCCCCCACCCCTTTCCTGCAGAAAGTGTCTGAATCAGTGTTTGTTTTCACTTGTCAGATATGAGCTTGGTTTTGTTCTTTTTCTTACACTGGTGTAAGTCAGATGTGTCTCCAGGAAGACTGTTAGGGTTGCACAAATCCCAGGCTTGCGTCAGAAGAATTGGACCCCTCATTTCTGCTTAAGTCATGTACCTATAGGATATTTGCACTGCTCAGGTAGTTGTTTGTCTTTACGGACAGTGTAAAGTCTGTAGGAACAGCATGCATGAAAATAAAGCTGCTGCCCCATTTGCCCTGTGTGCCACCCCAGGGCTGCTGGATGACATGGGCAAGAGGCAGAAAACTCAGGCATCCGCCCTGCAGGTCAGCAACATGAGCAAGCTTGAATTAAGACCACAGAAGAGATGCAGACAGTATTTCTCCATGAGATGTCCCCAGGCCAGCCCCTCATTCCACTTGTAGCAGAGCAGCTCTGTGGTGGCCCATCTCCAGCGAGGTCAGGTGCGAGGGAGCGCGGTCCCTGGGGCTGGTGGCAGTGATCCCAAGGCAGAGCGGGCAGATGGTGGACGTGTAATCCTAGAAGTCCAAATTGTGTTCATTTTGTTGTGGTTTAGAAAGCAACAAGAAACAGAAAACATCCCAGGAAAATTAATAATAGAACATCAGTTTGCTGCTAGGAGGGGGAAATGGTCCGCTGGAAACTGTTTTTATAATTTTATATTTGTTTTAAAATCTGGCTTGGATTTGGGTCTGAGTTGGAGGTTGAAGAGAGCACTGAAGCACTGGGCTGGGACTATGGCGGTCCCTGCTGCAGCCCCAGGTCCCTGGGACTGGCCCTGCGTGCCCATCCCTGTCCCCTCCATCCCCATCCTCGAGCAACAGCAAAACAAAAGGAATAGGAAATCAAAGGAGCTGCAGGGTAGATTTTCTATTGCATCCAAGCCACCTTAAATTAAATACCAAGCTGTTTAAAAAAAAAAAAAGTCCAACTTAGGCAGAACCCGAACTATTTAATCACTCTAATATTTGATTTCACATCCTTGTGAAATAATAATATCTGTCACAGGGCAAGGCTGCCATACCAGACACAAGAATACCAACACATACCACCCCAAATCAGTAAATAACACTGCTCGTATAATGGTGTCTGGTATTAGTTAGCAACAAGTTTAGTTCTTGCATTTTGCAGTAGTCAGAGTGACTTAGAAACACTTACTGTTAGCCATAGGAGTGCATTTAATTAGCTTCTGATTCAGGGGGCTGGGGGCTTTTCTTTTCTTTTTTTTTTTTTTTAAATCATTAAATAAAGTGTCACCCCTAGCCAGTGCTGTAAACTCTATTTTGATTGTGGCTGCAATAACCCCTTTGGGCGTCATTCAAATTGTACTAAACAGTTTCTGGAGAGTGCTGGTTTCTCTCAAAATAAACCAAAGTCCGGCTTTGACAAGCTCTAATGAAAAACAAATTGTTATATTACTTAGAAAAATAATTTGAAGGAAGTCTGAATTAGTTGTAAAGGTGGAAAAGGTTCAGCTACTTGAAAATAGAAATTTGGAAGGTATTTATTTTAACCATTAAGCCAGCGGCCTTGAAATACAGCCTTGTTTGTTACAGAATGCGCCTAACGAGAGACATGAATCATGCTGTTAATCAGTATGGGAACTTGATTAATTGGAAAGGGGACCGTCAGTGACTCCAAAAGGCGGAGTCTCCTGGCAGCGGTCTGACACGGAGCCCTGGAGCTGGTGTGATTTACCATCAGTCATCCTGCTGGCACTCGGAGAGGAGCTTTGGAGGGATCCCACAGCCTTGGGTTTGTGGGTTGCTGTTTTTTTAAATCGAAAATAAAATGTGGTTCTTTGGGACGCTGTCAGCCTCTGCTTGTGTTGGGTTGTCCCTGAGACGCGCTTTGTGCAGAGCGGGGCTGCGCCTGTCTCGGAGGCAGCTCGTTGGGATGGCCTAGGCTCCCGTTGTCTCACCTTTGCTACTGATAGTGGTTTTGCTTATTAAACCTGAGAGGCAGCTTTTACACCCAGCTATGAAATCGGATTTGCATGGGAGGCCCCAACGATGTGAAGTGCGGCCATGGTTATAAAATCGCAGCAGGAAGGCCCGTATTCATTTTCACTGTTGACTGGGGCTCTTGGTTTGGGGGCCAGGAAGAGCTTGAGTGAGTTTGGCCATCCAAAAGCCCTGTTTGTGTTTCACATCAGCATGAATTTGCTCACAGGACTTGGCTTCCCCACGGCAGGGCTATTTCAGCTTTGTTTCAGGCTCGCAGTGCTGGCCCGGTTCGGCCCTGTCAGTGACGCTGACACCAGGCCGCAGGCACCTGGGGACCAGAGAGGTGGCCTTTGTCCTCAGGTGCCTTCCTGAGGCCCAGAATTCCAAGATCACAAGTCAGATCCCCAAATGGTAGTGCTTGCTTCAGTATAATGCAACAGACTGTGGATGGCCTTTTTGTTCATCCTGCATTACAGCCTGTCAGGGTGCTCCCAGGTCCCGTTTGCTGTGTAGGCTATTCTCTTTGCACTGCACGAACACCTTCCAGAAGGATATTAAATGACATGGCTGACATCCACACATGTGGGCCTGCCTCTGCCAAGGGAAGAGCTTGTAGAGCACTTAAGCTCACGGAGCTCTAGGGCAGGCTTGGTTTTTGTTTTTTCTTTCTGTTCTAATTGTGCATTTGATTTTTAAGATTTCGCTGAGATCCAGAGTCCTTGTGTTTGCAGTGCTCTAGCAGAATTCCAGGTGGTTGGGCTTGAAGAGAAAAATCAATTACAGTGATGTTGTCAGTGAAACTATATGAGTTGGCGAGGCTGCAATAGCTTCGGAACATCTGCACTTTCCAGATGTGATTCACTCTGAACGATGCTGCAGCATTTGTGTCCAAACAAGGATGGGAGATAAAGTATGTGTTGCACATGTGATTGCACGTATGTGTAAGTATATGTGTAAAGCATTGTCTAATGAGAGCCAGACCGGCTGTAAACCAGAGATGTTACTGAACTCAGTGACATGGTCTCGAACATGCTCTGTTGTCATATTTCCAGCGATGATTGTTTACATCTGTTTAGGTGTAGCTGCTAATGCTAACTAAAATCATTATGATCTATCACGTCGCACAAGCCAAAGCACTCATCCATTATTATGTGTCAAATGTCTATTTAAGCTGTAGACTTATGCAGTTTCAGAGTAATGGCTTTAAGCAACAGTGAAGCTCTTCCAAGTTTAATCACTGTATTCCTGGTTTGAACCAGTCACACTGCGTCTTCCCAACCCTTGGCTCTCACCGGGTCTTTGCTAATAGTCACAATGCTTTTCAGCAGTGTAACTGTGGTGGCGTTGGGATTTTGGTTTCTCTCCCCCTACCATCTAGATTTCAAGGCCCTTTAAATAATGTTTTATATTGAAATTTAAAAAGAAAAAAAAAAAAAAGGAGACATCAGAATAGCCTAACTGGAAACAGATGGCAGATTATGAACTTTTTTTTTTTAATGGGAATTTATAATAGATGTATTCTGAAGAGTCATTTAATAGTGTCAGATACAGACGTGTGAAGACAGAATGTGCCTATTTGAGAAGTGGAAACGGCGGGGAGTGGGCTGCTGCCTTTGGTGCATTTTCTCATGTTTGAGAAGGATTTTGCTGTGTAGTTAACAGCTACAGACAGCTCGCCTGGCTGAAACCAGTTTATCTCCAAGTCCACTGAGACAGTCCTGTGTCCCTAAGTGATACTTAGTGTATTCCCAGGTCAACAACTCTTTTGTTGTTATTAATTTGCAAATTTCAGTAAATTGTTTTCTGCCAGCTTAAATTGGGATGTCTTTTGTGCATTTGAGGCTACATGGATAGTTTGGTTTGCATACACCCTCCATCAGCTGGTCAGGGACACAAGTCCTACCAGTATCCCTCGCACAAAGATTGAATGCCTTCACTTATAGCCATTAAAATTAATCCTGTGCAATTCCAGCTTAAGGACAAAACGCTGAAACGTGTTGTCCATACTGCTTAGGGATAGTGGTGAGGATGGATTTCATGGTGTCCTGCTTCAGTGAAAATAGCTCATTAGCTTGTTCTGGGCCAAGTTGCTGGCTTTAATGTTTCTCTGTAATGATGCTGCCTCCAGAGAGGTTTTATTTTGATTTGGAAGTGTTGGGATGAGGATGCAGCCCTGAGATGCTTTAGCCCACACGCAGTTTACACAGCTGTATTATCTGATTCCCCAGGCACCACCAAAGGCATTATCTCTTTGGAGATGCAACAGCTAGAAATTGCAGGAAACCTGTGTCACTCGGTGCTTTCATCTTCCTATAAAAACAGGGCTTTCTTGGAGCCGGTGACTCAGAGCAGCCTCCGATTGGTGCAAGATGCTTCAGCGTACAGTGCCCACCTGGCACCTACCCACCAGCAGGATGGGGTCGGCAGCGATCCCAGGGGGTTGGCAGACCCCAGTCTCACTTTCCCTGACTGTGCAATGCTGTTGCCAGTCTGTGGAAGGATGGGTTCTGCCTGCTGCCATAAACTGAGTCAGTGGCTGATGTCAAGCCCCACATTACCTCACCCCAGCCAGTGTTCATGTTGCAGCCCCACACCACAATTGCTTTTCTCCAAGAGACTCTGGGGTTTAGTTTGGTCTCTCCCAGGAGCACAGGGAAGGTTTGTCTGTCCGCAGGAGGCATTCTTCACGCATACAGCCCGCTTTGAAGATAGGCTAAGCTAAACAGGAACAACATAGGTTTGCTCTGGGATTGGTGTCCACATGTGGAGTTATTCAGAAAGGGCTATGGCACATTAAGTTTACACCCTACTTTAATTAGAAAAACTTGCAAGCACAGAGAAACCCTAGAGTCATGCCAGTTTTGCAGACTGAGACAGCTAGTGGCCTATAACAATGTTCCCTGCTCATCACATTGGCACTTCTCATGACTTTTGCTTATGAGAAATGAAAAGAAAATCCCAGAGGCTGATTCATTCAGCTAATAAAGATCCAAGGCTCTGAGCCCTCTAAAGCTTGAAAAGCTTGTTCTCATCTCTGAAACACATTGTCACTGAGCCGATGCTAGTGTTAGCTGAAACATCCTTGTGTGCATAGCACAGAATTGCAGAAGCCTTGTACCCAAGGTGGTACAGTGGGACTGTGGACAAAGTCTAGCAGAAATGTACACAAAATGAGCAGTAACTCCTTAGAGCAGTTTGGAAATGTGTAGCATAGCATTCAGGTTTGCTAGGTCCCATGGACTGATTTCTTTCACTTTTCAAGCAAGGAAGCAGAGAGAAGGGAGCAGATGCAGATACAGGAGCAACAGAAGATTCAGAGCACAGTCAACATAAAGTTAAAAATTTCTTCTGTAAAAACAAATTGTACTGAATTGTTTGTTTGGATTGGGAATTAGTATGGCAGGAGTGGACAATGGGAAAGGGGCAGGGATTGCTTTTATTGCATCAACAGTGTCATTTATTCCATAACCAACGCTTGAAAACCAATTCTAATCCCCACTCAAATCCCTGTGTAGTCACAACAGTAAATCTGCCAGTTCTCAATCAAAAGCTGGTCAGTACTGCAGCCAGAAACCTCAGAAGGGAGCAAAGCCAAGGTAGAAGGGTCAGGATCTGGGGGAGGGAGCAATGTGAGACCCAAAGTACCCAAATCAGCTCTGGTTCGGTGATTTGGTTGGCAGGTGGGATGGGGCCAGAGATGCTACAGGGCCAAGATTTGTATTCTGTCTCCACAAAGTGTTCAGGGACAGCCAGTGGGTCCTAAAGAAGGACAGAGGTCAATTTCCAATGGCTGTTTAGAGGAAATACAGCTGTAGATACAAACCTGAGCTTCAAAACATTGTTATCCATCCTACATCCCATTGCCTATCCCCTTCTCCACCCAAAACAAAGAAGTGAGGAGCTGGAGATCCCTGGGGCTGTGGCATGCCTCTGGTCCCAGTTGCCATCACTGCAGAGGGATTTTGGTGCCTGCAGTGTCTCTGCTGGGGGCTTTTCCTCTGGCCCCAGTTACTGATGACTGGAGAGCAGCACAAGGGGAGGGAGATGTTTTTATGGAAATCTGTACCTCAACCGTCTTGGCAGCCAAACCTAAATGGCTCGAGTCTTTTGCCCCCAGCTTCATGTTTATGGTCAATCTGAAACTCCACCTGTGATCACCACATGCGTCCTCGGCAAGACTGCAGTAAATTAAAGCACAACAGGGAATTTTAAGAAATACATCCTCTTCCTTCTTGGAGTCAGGTTACATCGACCTCCAAACATCTGGACTCGGTGTCTCAGGGCTCCCAGAGGTTCTGCCGTATTAAAGGTTCATCTGCCTTTGTTACATTCCCGGCCTTTTCCCTTCCTCATTGCCTCTACTTGGTTGAGCGTTGCTTTTAGTGTGGCAGGCCCTCTGAGTAACTGATGTTTTCTATTCAGTGTGTAAAGTGTGTTGCTGAATTTCAGTTATCTGTTGCCACCGGTAAACACAGGTCTGCTGCCCATCGCCACTCAGTGTGGTTGTGAGAGGAGTCTAAAATTAAGCATGCTCCTGTTTGTTCAAAAGCCTGAATTCCTTTCTTCCCTTTTGCGCTCATGGTCTTCGAGGTCTTTTCCAGCACTGATTCTATGATTCTGTGATTCTCTCTGCTGTTGAGTATTGTGGGATGTCGTGTCACCAACTACAGAGCATCATCACAGCGATAGAGCCCAAATGGGGGCTGGGATGCAGTCAAGCCTGTTGGCAGCTTGTAACAGTGAAATGCAGCATCCCATGGCAATCCCCCATCCTCACCCAGGGAGGGGTACATCTCTGCATTCACCCCTGTGGCGTCCCAGCCCTGGAGCAATTGTGCAAAGATCCATGCCCAGAAGGAAAATGCAACTCCAGCTTTTTGCTTTCCACCTTTCAGGCATAGGCCTCAAGGTTTTAAAGACTTACACATGTGTTTCACTTGGTGTGCTCTGAGTATTCCCATTGAAGTTAACTAAGTGGATAAGACTTTACAGGATGAAAGCCAAATGAGTCCTCACCCACCGTGCTGGGAAGTCTCGTTGAAGTGGGTCATTGGAGGGAAAGGAGGAGGAGCCAGTGCTGAACTTGCCTCTTTCATTTTATACTTCTATTTATTTGAAGAGTAGATTTTTTTTCTAAGCCAGCCTGGGGAGGGGAGGAAAAAAAAAACCCAAGCTGTGGTGTAACCACCACAGTCAGATGTTGTCATGACTACTAAACAAGAAACCCAATTTATAAAATGAGAAAAAACATATGAGTGTGAGAAAAAAAGAAAGGAGATGCGATCTCAAAATATTAAGTATGATGTAGAGAAAAATATAAACACACAGTTAGGAAATTCCGTAAGGAATATGACTTGTTTAATATTAATCATAAAGGAAAAGATTATGAGAGCTCCAGTGAGTGCCAGATGAAATCCTGCACATGTCCCAACCCTGATAAGAGTCCTCGCAGTGGTTCCCCTTGGTGGCTCTGGGACGTGCTCTTCGCTCTCTGATGCTTTTCCTCCGGGCAGGATGGTGCAGTGTGCAGTGGAGTGGAAACCTCTGTCCATTCAGGGGCAGTTGAAATAATCTGTGCCATTATTTAAAATATTGATGACCGATGGGGGAAGATAATTCTGTGTTGGGATGCTCTTCTCTCTGTCTTGCTATCTGTCCTAGAAGGGACGTGGAGATCCTGAAAGGGAAGCATTGGATAAATCCCAGATATACGTGACTCGGTAATGAATATCCACATATATCCGTGAGTACTCAAGCTAAGGACAGACCTGTTGTCCAGGGGACAAACCAGGAGCCGTGTGGCTGTCTCAGCAGGACACCGCTAGGGGCTGCTTCGGAGCGTGCTGGGTGCCGTGCTGCATCCCTTTGTAGCACTGGGCTGGCAGCGCTCATGTCCTGGTGACGGTGCCAGCAGCAGGGTGACAGCATCGGTGCCACCACGGGATGACAGCAGCACATTGACACTCAGAAGGGAGCCCACAGCGAGTGCTGGGACATAGTCACGTGGGACCTTGGGGGGAACATCATGGGCAGAGCTGGAATTCGCTGCCTCGTTAAACTTCCCTTGGCCGTGCCTGCGCTGCTTGGTGTACTTCATGGAGAGATGGCAGGGCTAACTGTGCACTGGGAGATCAGTGCTCCGTGGCACGTCTCTGCTCAGCTGCCTGGTTTTGCAGCAGTGAGGCTGGCTGCTAGCAGGCTGCTATCAGTGTTTGGCACTCCCTTGTAAACATTTCAGTTTACAGTAACCTTGAGGGTTCCTTCTCACTGTCAGATGAAATTAAACTAGAACGTCCCATTAAATCACCCAGATGATGTCATCCATAGGGTCAGGGTGTAGGTGCTCACCAGCCCTGGGCCTTTTGGGGATATGGGCCAGGCTCTCTCCTTGCCCCCCCCCCCCACGCACAGGTGCCTTTCTTTCCTCCTGAGCGCATCCAGCCCTGCTCCAGCCTGGCACCACTCCAACATCAGCAGAGTGCTGTGCTGATGTGCAGGAACCTGGAGCAGCACAGCTCCGCACATCTTCTCCCAGCTCCATGCAGTGTTTTCATCCTGTTTGCTTCAGATGTACTGCACCCTTTTGATGGCTGTGATTTCAGACTCCATCAGCTCTGGGCTTCTTTCATGCCCTGTCTTGTTCCTCTCCCACCTAGCTCAAAGGAGCGCGTTATTCCACTTGGTTAGACAAGGCTGTTTGAATCACAGGGCCAGGCAATACCGAGCTGTTACTCTCGCTGTCTGTTGACAAATCTAATTTGCTGATGAATAATGAGTAACCTTTTACAATCATCCCCGCGGCTGCGCTCGTTTTTTGTTGAATGAGTCACACGCTCACTTTGGAGCATAGGAACTTACTCATGGACAGGCAGCTGTATCTCATCCTCTGCTAGAGATTATTTGGAGCTGGAAAACCTCAAGCTCAGTGCAGCTTTTTTTCCAAGAGTGCATCCTTCCCTGATAACAGTGCAGCTGCCATTAGGCTCTTGTCAATGCGAGGGCTCATTGCCGCGTTAGTCCGCCAGCAGCAAGGCTGTCCTGTGACAGCTCTTCCTGGAATATTCTAATAGATGTATATTTTTATTCCTCTTCCAAGGTTCATCTCATATGTAAGTGATCAGTGCAGCAGCGTGAGCAAGGATCTCCTTGCAGCTGTGACCTTGAAAGTGGGTGGCATTTTCTGCTTCCTCTCCAGCATCCTCTGGGATCCACATTTCATGTGATCCCATCTGACAGCAGCCAAATCTGTGCTGGGAAAAGTAGTGTGATACTACCAGGAAATACCCACTGCCCCAGCCTCCTTAGGGCCGAGAGCTTCAAAGCTCCCTGTAGGAGACAGGCTCCTCAGGCAGCTTTTGAAACCCCAGTATGCCGTGTGTGCATGCAGCTACCTCGCAGTTAAATGGTGCAAACTTTATTCTTCTGCATATGTTCCTTCCGACAGCCTTATCTTTTCTGTGCCTACAAAGCAAAATACAAGGCTGCAGCTTCTTTTACATGTTTTTATGACTATCCAGTGCTAAACAGTTCCTCTGCGGGAGGTTTATGGCAGTTTCCTACAGGCACACAGATGCACGCAAAATAAAATCCAAGCGCGGCTGTGGGAGCACCCAGTGGCTTCCTGGGCTCTGCAGCCCTTCCTGCTCCCTGCCACCCACTGTCCCCAGCCGTGCTGTGGTCCTGTGCTGCACGTTCACCTTTTTTGATCATTTCATAATTTACACCTCGTTCCCATTATAACCTAAATTACAAGCAAGGCGCCCAAATGCTGAAAAGAAACTGCTGCAGATGGCAGCACAAAAATGTGTTATTTAACACATTATTTAACACATTTTGTGTTTTCTTAAGCGTATCTGGTTTTGCCCACTGTACATTTCATTTGCTGTTTACTTAAGTCCCCACCACTGACAGCTTGTGGATGCTAAGCTACCATCTGCGACGTGAGCAAAATGCCTTTTTTCTCCTCCTCCATTTGCCCTCAGAACATTTAACAAAGGCTGTACGTGCAGCAGTGGGGCATTTTGGATCAGATTTGAGATGCAGCGTGTCAGCGAGCTGCCTGGTTACGCTGTAGGTTTGTCACCATTCTCAACCCATTTTCTGCTGGCAGAGCCAGGAGCTGCCGGTGTGGATGCTGATGATGTGAGGCTGTTTTGGAGCAGAGAGCATTGTGCACCCGAGCTGTGGCTGCTCAGAGCACTTGCACGGAGCTTTAGGAACAGGGGATTGCTGCAGGTAAACATGTGCTGCACATCAGTGGTGCCTGGTGCAAGGGCTCATACACAGCAATCTCCATTTCACAGGTGGAGATGCAAAGGCACTGCTCTGCACCTTCCTTGCACTTCTTCTTCTTTTCTTTCCTTTTATTAAAGATATCGTTTCTACCAAAGCGTTTACATTCAATATTTTATTTTTATCCCTGAGGCTTTTACAGGTTTCCTTTATTAAAATCAAATGGTCGCCAGCCCCAAACAAGGCACCGGATTATTTCTTCTGAGTGCGTTTTCGCACCACAACTGTTTCCTATTTCCCTGAGCTCGCAGAAGCCCACAGCCCAGTGCTCAGCGCGGCGCGGGCGCGCGTGACAGCTCCGAACGTGCTGAGAGGGGTTGGTTTGGTGGAAAAATCCAGGTCATCCCGCGTGCTGAAATACACCCAGCCTTGGCTCCCAGTGACGCGGAGTAGCCAACCCAAGTTAAATATTTTACTTCAGATGTTGCTAAGAGCTTAGAGTTACTGAAATTATGAGCTTTAATGAGGCAAAGAAAGTAGCTGCAGAAAGATATAAATCAGGGAAGCCACCAGTGTTTTCCGCCGCGGTGTCAAGCTGATCAGATGTGACATCCCCTTGACTTTTTCATTGCGTTTTCCGTGTGCTTGAGGATGTGGTCGTGTTCTTTTAACTAAGGAAAAGATGAGTTCCACCCAGTGTTGGGGCTGAAGTATAGTGAGTTTGGGGAACGGAGCCCCAGTCTAGCTTTTGCAGCTGGCTGCTATGTCTCAACCATTGGTCAAACCAAAACCTTGGATTTGAATTGTTTTGAAAGGGGTTTGAGGCACAGCTCCCATCCCCATGTGCCAGGGCTGTCTGAGATTGGAGGTACTCAGCCCGCCCATCCGAGTTAGTTCCAAGGAACCTTGCTTTCTCTGTCTTCAGTACCAATGTGATCCACATTTTATCAATTCTTGGACAGCTATTGTGCCGAAGTTCTCTATCACAGCAGATTTTTCTCCTTCTCTAATGGGGTTCACTCTTATTTCTGCAATTGTTAGATTCATCTAAATATCATAGAAGAAAAGTGTAGTTCAAAGCAGCCGGTAGTGACTGAGTGTGGAAAAGGAGCTGAAGTATTTTTGCCAGAAGTATTTTAGCATTCCTTCAATCAAGGAATATAAACAGTTCCATGTGACTTCAGACTGATCCAAGGTTTGAGGGAGAGCAGTTTGATTCAGATTGTTTCTTGCTGAAGGAATTCTGAAGCCACACATCTCTATGAAGAATCTCCCAATTAGCGGAGAAGGGCATTCTGGAAAAGGGAATCACTTTCTGGTCTTAATAGTGTGCTATGTTATCACTGATGATGAAGTAATCATGGAGCATCTAGTACAGTGGAACTTTGGACTTCACCACGTAATTTGTGAACAACTGAGGGATTTATGCCTATTGACAGCCTATTCCAGATTGCTATTAAAAAGAGACAGAGCCCAAACAAGGATTGTTTCTACTGGAGTGAAAAGCGCTTTTGCTGAATACTTTTTTCCCATGCATTTGAAATTAGGACATTGTGTTGGCTCTTCAGCAGAAATGGCAAATGAAATGACACCTGTGGTCTGCCCATGGCACGCCGTGGTGCAGGTCTGTCCGCGCCGTGCCTGGGTGCAGGGCTGCCAGCTTCCAGCTGCAGCTCATGGGAAAGCCCCCCCGCAGCTGTGCACCGCTCTCCATCCTCCGAAGCCCGCGTCCATTTCCAGGAGTGCATCCAGCTAGCAGCACAAGCAGCCCGTGTAACTTTTATGGTTTTTTGACAGTTTTATAACCTTAAATTTGCACCTTATGGAAAACTGTGAAGCTTCGTGATGAATTGCCGTGTTGGAATTTTTCGTATGATGTCTTAATATCTGAGGTTGTAGCAGACCTCAGCAGAGAGGAAAAATAAAAACCTGCAGCAAAATGCTCCCAGAACAACTTGACTGGGCAAGTATCGCCCAATCCAGCGCTATCCAAAATACGTGGCTATATTTAGTGTTGTTTTTTTAAAGCTGTCATGCTCTTTACTAGGTGGCGAGCTCAAATCTGAAACCGGCTTGAAAGGAAGCTATGAAACAATTTCTCATGGATGCATTCTTCAATCACTTTTAGTAAGAAACTCGCTTCCCGTAGCGCAAACCAGATGCTGGTTGGTAACCACAGCAGGCAGGAGCTCTTCATTAAACGCTTCTGTTGCTGCACTCCAAGAATGCCTTATGCAGTGCTAATGGGAAAAAAAATAATTCTATTATTTTTTAGGGTCAGCTTCCAGCTTACTTGCCTTGCTTTATCTTGTGTCGAAGTGCCTCCAGCAGTGACAGAGCTGGGTGCCAGGTCGGAGCTGCTCACTCTGCCATAAAGCAGCAGGGTAGACCTGGCTTCCTGGGGAAGATGCCCAGGGCTGGGTCTGTCCCACATCTCGTTTTGATGGACGCTCCAATTCTGATCAGAAACGCTTCTCCCCACTCTGCTCATCCTGCACTGGCAGAGCGTGCTGTCCCCGTCCAGCACAACCCATCTGGAGGCAGCACTGGGGCTGGACTTCAGCTCGATGTGGGCCATAAAAGCACTTTTAATGAGCGGGACGGAGCTGGTTAGTGAAATGCTTGGACCATTAATAGATGTAGGACTTTTTTAACGTGCTGTTTGACTTTATTGATGAAATGAGCTAATCGGAGCGAGCGCTGCGTGAGCGCTGAGTGAAGAAATCCAGGCATGCTCTGCGGTAACAATTCTCTGGTTTTGCGCAGCGCTGTTGCTATCATGTGGATGGATCCTAAAGCATGACCCAAAGCCATGCAGAGCTCTGGGGTTCTGTGGGGTCTGTGGGTGCTGCAGGGCTCCCACTGCCCCATCCTGGCTGGGCTCTGGGGTTCGGACCTCCTGCACCCCACTCCTGCCGGCTCCACAGAAAGTTCTGTGGTCTCCTTTATGACCGTGAGTAATCAGGAACTCGGGTTTGCGTCCTGTTTCAGTGTCCGCACAAGGCCCCATAATTACATGCTCATACGGTTTTCTCAGGACTGAATCAGGGCCAGATCATGATCTCATGTTGGTGCAAACCAAGGGGTTCCTCCATGCAGGAGCTCTGTCCGAGACCTGAAGGACTCGGCCTCACCCCTGGAAAGGCCCTCCTTCCTCCCAGCAGAACCCTGAGCTGCCACTCAAGTCAGCTTTCTGGAGCAAATTAGAGTAAAATCAGGAAGGAATTAGCTGAGATGGGTCCTCTGCCTGTAGGATGCTGCTGGAACGCTGGCTGGGGTTTGCTGCTCGGTGTTGCTCTTTGGCCTTTAGTGAGAGGAGGTCCTGAAAGGTTTCTGCCATTGGATATCTTTGACAGCTTCCCCCTTTAGGAAGTAACTTTACCATCAGGGATGGAAAGATGTTGATAATTCAGAGCAGAGTAGCAAAAAATTCCTTCCTTCTGTAAAATTATTCTTTCATTTCATATCGTTCCAACACTCTGCATAAACACTCCTTCGGCAGTGATTTAGCCTGTAATGTATTAATGGGGAACGCTGTAGCCTGCAGCGAAAGAGGCAGTGGATGGAGCAACACTGAGAGGTACTTTACATAATAAAGCTGCGGAGCAGAATGAATGTGTCAAAGTCAGGAATTCAGAGACATCCCAGCTCTACGGGTCAGGACAGGAGGCAGGTTGTGTTTCAGACCCAAAGCAAGCAACCGATCCTAAATTCACACACAGTTCTTTGGTAATTGAGTTAAATGTATAAAATTTCCTAGAACAGAAAAGCAAACTTGTCCAAGTCCTTGCGCCTCGCCATCGATAAAAGACACTTGTTTAACTTAACCCTTCGGTGCTGGGCTTCCCTGTGCCCCAGTCCTGGAGGGGCCGTGCGCTGAGACTGGGGCACGTTCTGCTGCGAGGCTGTTGGGTAGGGCCACGTGCAGGAACACCATCACTCCCCTGGCACTCTCTTGCCTCTCTTTAAAATACTTTCCACTGAAAGGTTGGAAGTTGTGCTTCTTCCTAGAAACGCTCCGCCCTCAAATCCCATCATCAGTGGGAGCTACGGGAGGCGGTTCACATGGCTGCAAATTCTCCTGTGTGTGGATTGAAGCATTTATGTTGCCTTGCGTATAGATGAGGAACAAATGTCACGTCTGTCGTAGCAGTGGGAAGGTTTGCGTTCCCAATTGCTTTAGCACAATTCTGCTTGTAAGTTTAGAGCGGGTACTGTGGGCTGCAGAACCCTCACAGCACAATTTGCAATGTGTCAAAGTCTGCCCCAGCTCACAGACAGGTTTTAGTCGAGGCTGCTGCAGGGTTGCATTTGTGCATAAGTACTTAGTTTATTCATCAGTATTTGTATTGGAAGTGCCGAACTGTTGAGTATATGTAAATATTATAAATATTTACCTCTTTTTTAGGCATAAATATCGGTCTTTTTTAACTTAGTTGTTCAAGGCCCAGTCATAGCTGCTCAGAAAAATAAACATCTGCGTGTGTGTGAGTTGTACAGTGCACAGAATTCTAGCTAATTGCTCTGGTTCTAAATGAACCATTTGCACATCTGCATTTATGGCAGAGGGACCGCTCACCAACTGAAGGTGCACAGCGTTCGTGCAACTGTGCAAGGCACGGCTTGAGGATTATTATTTTCTGATTTCTGTATTAAATGTGGTAATAATATGTGGGTTCCCTCCTGTCATCTTGTGGGAAGGAAATACACGGCCTTTGCCTGTGAAGTCATGTTTGGGATACCAAATTTGGGCTATTTCCTGCCTCCACAGTATTCCCAGTGAGCTGGGGGGGGTGTTTCTGCCCTTTCTGGTTGATGGAATTGATGGCAGAGGTGTCTGAGGAGCACCCAGTGTCCTGAGGTCAGGTGGGCTCCCAACAGGTAAGGGATGGAGAAAAGGAGAGCGCTCTGTTTGGAGCTTAGGAAGTGCTCTGGGGGTCTTTGAGCCCTGTGTTTTTTGAAGTATGAACTCATGTATCTTGGTTGTCAGAACTGCTAGGCGGAGGAAGTTGGAGGTGCTTGCAGCGAGAGCGCAGCCCACGCCGTGCCCTTGCTCGGGGTGATTCACTTGCCGGCTTTTCTCTGCTGGGAAAGCAGGAGCAGGTTGTGTTTAAAGAAAAAACAGAAATGCACGTGGGCTGCGCTTCGTAATGAGGGTTAGGCTGAGATCACCTAATTCAGCGCCTGTCCAAAAGTAAACTGAAGGCAAGCCACGCTGCTCTGTCTGATCTTACTGGCACTGCTCCCTTTGCTCCTTTTTCTCCTGGTCCTCCCGATAGCTTTCTGAATTTCTCTGGGATTCACAAAACTGTTTTCTCTGCTGTATAAAACAGAGCAAGTGGACAGAGGTCATTATTTTCCTTTGTATTTTTTTCTGTGCTAAATAGCTCTGCGAAGCAGAGATTAAATCCTCGTGCAAATAATGAGTTAAGAAGTTAACAAGAGATTAAATTAATAATAGGGGAAAATTAAATGTCCTTGCTGTTGTCCTTTAATGGGAATTTTTTGCCCATGCCTACAATAACTGTTGGGAAAAAGTACATATATAAGTATTTTTCAAACTGAAACCAGATGGGGAAATGATAGCCTGTTTTTCTTTGTGGGAGGCTATGTTTTCACGGTACGCAAGTAACTGGAGGCACATGAAGACCAAATTTGCCTTTAGAGGCTTGTCCTCCCTATCTCTTCAGGCAGGACCGGCTTTCGGTGCTCTGAGGTTCAGCCTGTCCTATGGGCAGGAGGTTGGCAGCTGGTGGGGCCACAGGTCGAAGAGGAGCAGGTAGCTGTGGAGATAAATGCAGGGCAACGTGTGCCCAGTCGGAGGTAGGGATGGGGACCGGCTGGTCCTGCTGCACCGAATGCAGCTGCTGTCCAGGGAGCATGGCTCGTCTTCACTTCAGATCCTTCATAAAGCCATAAAGCCTGGCTTTAATGACTAAGTTATTCTTTCTTGGTGACATGCAAGTCCATTGAGGTGCAGTCTTAGGTTTTGGAGGTCTGGTGGCATGTCCAGAGGTTAGAGGGGTCTTTGCTGTCCTGAGCTGCTGAGCTGGTCCATGTGTGATGCTGGGGACCTGCAGGGACCCAGGTACCGCGGTTCTGACAGCGCGTGGACAAGCTGATGTCTCTGTTCTCCATCTTTCACTGCACAGTGACTAAGCAGTTGTTTATTCTGCATGCAAGAAAGAAGGTTTGCTTCCTGTTGTTCTGTATCACTTCTTTTTGGAATTGATAAACAGAGTCTGTGTTCTACCTTGGGCAGGCGTAACAAAAAAGTCACATCCCAGGAGGATGTAGGGACAATGAAGCCCGCTAACAAAGGTGAATGGCCTCAGCCACAAGCAAAGGGGAGCCAGAGAGTACTTAACTCGGTTAGATCTTTCCAAATCACCTGTTAAAGAGCTGGCCGTTGAAATCTTGTCAGCATTCGTGATTATCATTGAGAATTAGTAGAACATGAGTGAAGTAATGAAAGGATGGAGAAGAGCTAACAAAGTGTCTGTCCTCTAAAGAGAGAAAAAAGGAAGAGCCAGGAGAATGCAGAGCCAACAGTGGAAAAAAAATGCAGCGAGCCATTTGTAAATACCTAAATACCTCCAAAAAACAAAGGGAGAACTGCAGCCATCCTGCTTCTGCCAAGAGCAGACTGTGTCAAAGCAGTCTTCTTTCCTTCACTGACAAAGCAAGACACATGAATAGAGGATAAACAATATATGCTTTTACTGAGGCTTTTGAAACTGTTTCACATGAAATCTCATAAACAACCCAAGAAAACAGTGTCTGTCAGAAGTAGGAAATACTGCCCAGCAGACAAAACGGGCTGGAAGCTCTATTCAGGAGCCATCAATGGCTCACTGTCAGCAGGAGGGATTTACCAAGGGGACTTCCACAGGATCTCTGGTGATATTCAGGGATTTCATTAATGATGTCTAATATTTAATTGGAAGAACACGCTCAGGTGGAAGGAACTGGCTGTATATTGAAGCACATGAGTAGAATTCAGAGTGATCTTGACAAGCTGAGAGAACATCCTTCTGGGATATATAAATTCCTTATGCTCTGAGTATACAAGTCCTCCATGTTGCTGCCCGCAGATAAAAGCTGTGGCTCAGCTTTGGACATTCCCTTCAGGATGGACACGTCCCATCTGGAGGCGATCCAGAGAGCAGTGAGAATAAACCAGGGATCCCAAGGCTGGATTCACAGGGCAAGGCTGGACCAGCTGGGATTGTTTCATCCAAAAGAGACCACGATGGAGAGGAGGAAGGCAGTGGACAAGAGGACAGCTTACACATATACGGAGGCTATTGCAGATAGGTGAGACCAGAGGGTCTTCGATGCCAGTGAATAGAGAATGAGTCATGGTCTTTGAAACTGTCAAGGAAGAGTCAAGCTAGATGTTAGGAATGATTTGTAAGTGGTGAAGGTAGTGAAGCTCTGGAGCAGGTAACCAGGGGAAGGACAGGGACCTGGATCCATCAGTCAGCTGGGCTTCTGGGAAGAGGTTGGTTCACTCTGTTGCAGCGCTATCCTGGGGCAGCAGACAAGGCTGGACACCTTCCCGAGGCCTCTTCCAGCCCTATGAGGCTGTGTTTTCCTTTTTTAAAAATTATACTTGTTATGGGCACCTCGATTTTTGCTCTTCTGTGCCCGTTGCTTAACAGCCTCAAACGTGTTAAGTGGCATGCAGCCCGTTGTTGTTCCTTCTGCACCAACATGCAGGCTGCTGCAGAAAATGTGAGCTTCTCGTACCTACTGCACGTTTGTAACAATCTGTGATTTAAAAAATAAAAACCAGGCAAACAAAGAAGTCTAACCTGTAAAAAAGTTATGGGCGTAGGTGCCCATTTTCTGACAGAAGGGTTTGGTAACAGTGCAGGGGACAGAAATGTAAGGAATAATTGTTTTTGGGCCTAGAACCAGGAAAACTACTTTTCCAAATTAATCCAGTGAGAGCCATGAATCCACAGTATTTCATATCACACTTCATAAAACTCCAGTCATAATCCATAAAACTGACATTATTAGATTAAAAACCTCAGTTCCTCCTATAAGGAGCTCGCTCATTAGACATGCTGTAGTTTTATAACCTTAAAGTTCCTACCCAATTACCGTGATTAATACTGTGCTTTAATAAAAAATTTTTAAAAATCACCACAGGGGTTGATACCATCTGTTTGTTATAATTGCACATTTAAATATCGTCCAGCAAGAGAAGGACACTTGGTAAACAGGAATCAGAGCAGAGCTGGGAGAGCAGAGCCCGTTCTCCATGGAGAGGTGGGAAGGTGGAGATGTGTCCAGCTTGGTGTGACCGTGATGCACAGTGCATGGGCTGCAATTACTGCACACATCAGCAATGGAACAGTGACGGTACCATGCCCTGCAGCCCCACAGCTCCTGGACCCCTCCTGGACCTGGAGCTGATGGGATGGATCCAGAGGAAGACAGAGCTGGGAGTGTTCAGCCTGAGGAAGAGAAGGCTCCAGGGCGACCTCATTGCGGCCTTTCAGTATTCAAAAGGAGCTTATAAACAAGTTGGAGGGTGACTTTTTATAAGGTCTTATCGTGATAGGACAAGGGGGAATGATTTTAAACTGAAAAAGGAGAGATAGGTCCAATACTGGGGGGAAATTCTTCACTCAGAGGGCAATGAGGTCCTGGCATTGCTGCCCAGAGAAGTATGGGTGCCCCATCCCAGGAGGTGCCCAAATGCCATGGATTGGCCCTGGGCAGCCTGGGCTTGTTTCCCTTCTTGGAGATCTTTGGCCGTGTTGCCATGAGCTGGACTGCAGATAGACACCAACATTCCTGAGAGCAGGCAGGAACCAGCGCAGCTCCGCTTTGCTGCAGCAAGGAGAGCAGGGCTCAGAGACTCAGGATGTTTCATGGTGAAAATGAAGATTTAGGTAAATGGGTGCTGTCAGCCAAAGCAAGCACTGGTTGGAATCAGAGAGGATCCGCTGACCCCAGGGTACCGTGGAAGGCAGTGGTTGCTCAGCAAAGCTTCAGCCTTGGCGTTGGCTGGACAGATCTCACAGCTGCCACCTGCCTCCTGCAGAAACACCGCAGGACATTTGTTGGACAGCCAGCCATCATCATTGTGAAGAACTGTTTTCCTGGTCGTTGGCTTCCAAGCAAGAGTGCCATTGGAGCTGATTTGTGCAGAGCTCCAGGAGTCACCGCGTTCCCCCTCGGGCAGGGGCGGCGTTACTCTGCCCTCTGGTCCGCTGTGAGCATCAGGACACGGCTGGAGGAGCCGCAGCTGAAAATGTGTCGGGTTCACGGTTCCACCCACAGACCAGAAATGGCCAAACTTGTATTATTTTTGAATCCCCTGCTTTTAAGGGCTGGTGGAAATAAGATATCTTGCTTCTGACTTCCAAGCAATAAAGAGGTGAATCACTACTGAGCAAAGCCTCTGCCGGACCACCCAGTCGCTCCATGCAGAGCTGTAAAGCGATCCTCCGCAGAAGTGGCAAAGTGGAGAGCGATTTTCTCGATATTACTGCGATTGTGCAAGGCAAATCAAATGAAAAAAGCATCGGGGCTCGCTAACAAAGTGGCTAAGTGAGAAGTGTGCTAATGAATGCAGGCTGATTAACATGCATTGAACTGAAAGCTAAACCGCGTACGGGTCACGGGGGGAACGCAGAGCGTGTTTACTCTTTTGAGTACAACATGTTATGTTCAAGACCCAACATGTGTGGGTAATTCAGATTTAAATGCTTTCTTCCCCCTCATAGTTCTGGATAATTATCCAGCTCAGGATAAATAAGTTAATTTATTTTTGTTTTTACTAAATAATGGCTAGGACTTTTGTTACTGCAGTTGGTCAGATCTCTCATTTTTTAGGATTATGTGGGTCTGCTGCTGAAGTCTTGCCAGGGCGTTTGAAAACTGTAACTTGCAAATCACTACTATTTTTTTTTAAGTGCTAATCTCAAAGGGACATAAATGACATGGTTTTTAACATTTATTTGTTGTCATTTTTATTAGAACTTGTACGTCTTTTTAATAGAACGGAGGCTGCAAGTCCTCAGACTGAAACTGTGCATGTTCGTGATGTTTGCATTGTAGAATTGTCTTTTGGGTGACTACCTCTTATTTTCAAGGGTAGGGCCCCGGGAGGACACCAAGCACAGGAAAATGAGCCTTTTTCAGGGGGGGAAAGGGCACACTGGGCAAGTGCACTCCAGGATAAACCATAGGAAACCATAGGGGATTAGCATTCGGGCATGCAGGTATTTTGGGAGGACTTGTAATTAAGACATTGGATTTGTAATTGGGAGACTTGAGTCCTATTTTGGGCTCTGCTGCAAGAGTCTTTAGGTGATTTTGAGTAGGTTTCTGTAAGGTGATGTCCCTTGAGAGAGTTGCTGAAATTAAGTGCCAAAATTCTTCCCTTTGCTGCCTGTTACACAGCTGTAGTGAATTCTAATTTTGATCTGTGTTGTACTTTTAGATATAAGTTTCTTCAGAACAGGAACTGTCTCTTAGCATGGGGCTTAGCAAGTCCAAGCTACACTGCTCCATGTTGCAGTAGAGCCTCCCCATGTTATGTGAGTAAAACAAAATCCTCATAACAAGCCCAGGGTAATCCCCAATGCCTTTGGAGCTCCCACGGAGCCCTTGGTCTCCAGGAGTCCCAGAAGAGCTCTGTTCAGGAGGAGATGCCTCGCTCAAAGCCAAGGGCAGCGGGAAGGAATGTGCATAAGACACATTGCAGCCTTCAGGGTATCCCAGGGTTCAGCCAAGGACCCGCCACCTGGGATGTAGCTTTTTGGTGCTCATTGTGGGATTTTGTGTGTGTTAAGAAGGCAGACTCAAAGGGGTGCTTTGCAGAGGGAATAGGAAGTTTCTGATGGTCGCCAGCTCACCAGGAGTCATCTGGTGTTTCCTTTGAGTCTCTGGCTGCCTACAGTTCACAGAATCGTAGAATTGTTTGAGTTGGAAGGAACCTTTAAAGGTCATCTAGTCCAACTCCCAGTTGGGTCCAGTTCTCCTCAGGTCAGCTCATGGGGTCATTGGATCACCTCATTGGGTTTCCTCTGCAGAGCATCCACGTGTCCCCAGCACTCAGAGTTCCCCAAAGCTCCATCACTTCATCACTGATGGGAGACTGAGGGCAGGCAGCATTGAGGCCAATTGGGCAGCAGTGTGGTCCCCACTGCTGGGGCATCATTGTTCCTGCTGTCATGAAAAGTCTTCCTTGACCACATGCACTAAAAATCATGAGTGAACAGTTCACAGGAGGATAAAGCTCAGCTGTGTAATGGAGAAGCATTCTTTAAATAGAATAACTGTGGTACCAATCAGAGTTGCAGCTTTCAGCCCAGCTGGAAGGTGGGAAGTTCTCATTAGTTGCTCTGGAGTCTGCAAACAAAATGGCTTTATTACATCAGAGCATTACTTTTCAACATGTAATGCATGAAGTCAGCTTTATATCTTCATTTTTTATGGATAAGATGGTGAGACTTTCTTCTCTTTCCTATTTTCTTCCTTTTTGTTTTAATACGTCTGAAGAGCAGCTAGCTAATTAGCAGAGCCAGGGCTAAATCCTAAGTAATGTGACTAATGGGACAGGAATCCAAATCAGTCTCAAAACTGAAATAGTCCTGAGCAGTCATCAGCTGCTTTTCTTGTCTCTGTGCGTGGGTTCCTATACTCTGCCATACGCCAGCACCCTGCATCGCTCGCAGCACATTCCTGTTTGATGGCAAGGCAGTGAGGCCCTGGCAAGGAACAGGGTTGGGCTGGTGGCTGTTGTGCTGGCAAGGCAAGGATTTTTGGGGTCAGTCAGTTCTCAGCATCTTCGTGGGGCTGGCTGCTGCCTTTAGGAGCTCAGTGGGGCAGGTGGGATAAAATGGGGCTGCATGACACGTGGGGCGGTGCACCCATGGGTAAGGAGCAAAAACCTCTGCATTGTGCTGGGAACATGGTTTGGGGAAATTGCTTGTGCATTCAGTGACTTGTGTGCATGGGTTGCTTGCAGGGTGCTTCAATAGGAACTGGGTGCTGCAGAGGAACTGGGTGCTGCAGAGGAGGCATCAGCAGTTCTGTGTGCTTGGTTTATGGGGCTGCAGTGAAAGGCTTTGGGGGGGGTCAGGGCGTACCTTGAGCAGAAGTGGGGCTGCGTCTTCACTGCAGCTCATGGGTGGAAATGGCAAGGAAGTGACATCATGCAGCTGAGTGAAAGCTGCAAAACGAAGCCATATGCTGCGAAGATGTGATTCATGGCCAAGGCCAAATGGGCTACGCCCAAACACCACCTCTTTGTGCTCATTAGGACTTGCTGGAGAACTGGGGTGCAAGAGGGTTCCTTCTGTTTTTCAAGACATTGTAATAGCAATGTAAAAGCATAGAAAAAAGTGATGCGTGCCTCCAAAAGGTCTTTTCCAATATACACAAATATGTATGGAGACTCCTCCAAAGGCTCACAGATTTTTCTACTCCTTACACATGAAGGACAATCTCATAAATGGGCAATAAAAGCTAAAATTAAAAATGCCTCTTAAAAAAAAACCATACTTCTATATTTAAAGCTGCTCTTTAATTAGAAGATCCAACATTTCCTCTTGAAGGATTTCAGAAACATAGATTTTGTGGATACACGGGTATCATCAGAATGATGAACGAGCCCTTGTCACTGTGTGGGGTTGGGAGCAGGAGGAGTTGTGCTTTCCCCTTGGTGCTTGGGGCATGGTACGGTGAGACCTGTCTGGGTCACTTGTCCCTAAGCTGTGTGATGGGCAGAGGTCTTGATGCACTGCTTTCCCATTGCAGTACACTTGCACTTGGTTCCCCAGGGCAGAGCTTGGAGTGCTGCTGTGTTTAGGGCTGCTCAGATCAGGCTGGGTGCAGGGCCAGAGCCAATGCTAGTGTTTCCAAAGCCATTTTTAAAGGATTTGCATTCAGCAAATCCCCAAAGAGGCAGGAGCTGTGGAGTGCCCTCTGAACCCTTCAGCACCTTCTGCTTCTTTCCACTTTAGGTGCTGCTGATCATCAGTGGGAACCTGAGCTTCCTCAACTGGCTGACCATCGTGCCCAGCATCGCCTGCTTCGATGACCGCAGCCTGGCATTCCTGTTCAGCCCCGGGCGCGGGGGGGTGAAGCAGCGCGTGCTGCAGTTGCAGGGCAGCAGCCAGCAGCCCCCTCCAGGGCTCGGTGAGTTCTTCTTGGGGGAGAAAAGTGACAAAGAGGTGTGTTCGGTGTGTTTATCTCAGAAGCTTTCTATCCTCTCCTTCTGGAGCAAACATGAGTGGGCAGGGAGAAAATTTTGCTCCCTACGTGGTTCCCTCTGGGCTGTGAATGGTATCTGAACGTTGCACTCCTGATAGATGTGTGCAAAGCCAGCAGCTGGTTTGTAGACCTCTGCCACGTCAGTGCCACTAGGGGGCACGTCCCTGTGCAGGTACGGTGCTGCCTGTGCAGGGAGCTCAGCTGGGATCCCGGCTTTGTGCTCACCAGCCAGCATCAGACTCCAACTTGAAATAAGCAATGCAGAATTGCGCCATTTAGCTTGTGGTCAATTTTATTTTATTTTATTTTGACTTTTTAAAGTCAAAGATGAAACACCCAGTGCAGTATGGGGCAAGGGTTTGGTGTCACAAGTTGGATGTAGAAGCAACTCTTGCATTTGCTTCTGCTGCTAGAGCTCACGGGCATCAGAGTATAAGTAACTGAGCATGGGGCTGGACTTCCAGGAAAAGCAGAACTGATTGTTGATCTGCTGTGGGGTCAGCAGCTCATCCACTAACTGAAAAGAGAGCTCAACATCCTGCTTGGAGAAGGAGAGCAGAGCAGCTGCTCCTGGCTGTGGCCATGGGGAGGGAATTCCCTGAAAGCATCCCAGATTCCCCAAAAGTAGGGTGGAGGCAAACTCCTGTTCGTACCAGGAACACAGGAGAGCAAATACGAGGGGGTTTGTAGCTCAACGACACGGATTCGTGTGGCTGATGCTTCCCTCTGGAGGGAGTTTCCAAACAGCCTGGCTCCAGGAGATGCACGAGCAGCACTGGGGTATTTTTCATGGGGCTGTGTAACAGATGTACGGTTGTATTTGTAGTGATTTTGTAAACCGCTTATAAGCGACAAATTGCCTGTAATATCAACAACAATCACAGATGCTCATTTTTAAATATACTAAACATCTGTCAGAAGAGTGAAAAATGTCAACAAGACAAAGCATCTGTCTCTAGTTCTTTCTCCTTCACCAAGAAATGCAGCTTATTGGCCAGAGGCAAGGCTTCCAGCAAGGCTAATGCAGCTTCATTAAGTGTTCTGTGTCCTACATTACAAATTTTGCTAGGATTGGATTGTGTCCCTGTGCTGGAATTTTTTTTTAAAAAGGGGGGGGAAGGCGAATTTTAAAGTAATGTGGATAAATATCCTGTGTGAATTTGGATTTCTGCATGTTTTTCTGCTAACAAAGCAGAGGCTGTTGAGCTGGCACCAATGGGCTGTGTGGCAAGAGGCTTAGAGGAGCTCTCACCCCGGGTCACAAGAGCAGAAGACAGGAGGGTGTCCCAGTTGTGACCTGGTTTAACAGGATCTGGCCACATCCTCGTGTGCATATTTCCCACCGGGAGCTCCAATTCCCACCGCTAGTGCTTGGCTCCTGTCTGCTCATCCAGACCCCATTGGCTCATGGCCTTCCCCAAGTCTTGCTCCATCCTCGCTATATTCTCCTGTAGTAAACCCTTTTCCTTCTGTGACCACGTTGCTGTCACCCCATGGGCACGGTGACAATTGCAGCATCAGGACCGAGGAGGGCAGGATCCTGTGAGCCATTTGGCTGCAGGAGGTGGAGGAAGAGCAATGCGTAGGGCCAGAAACTGACTCGTGGATCTGGGTCACAGTTACAGGACCGTGCAGTGCTCTGGGGCTGAGCCTGCTCCTTGCTTGCAGCTACAGAGTTCATTGAAGAGGTAAAATGCCGCCCGAGCACCCCACAGTGGTGCAGAGCAAGGGGGGGGGGACATCTTGGCGAGCTCCTTTCCAAATCCAGCACTGCTCCAGAAATGTTCTCAGACTAAACAATTATTAATAGCTTCTGAGAGGGGTTCAAATAAACATCCCTCTCCTGCGGAGATAAGGGGAAAGCTGCATGCTAGTGCTTTGAATCTGATCCGTTGGCTGTTAATGTTAAACAAATTAAAAACGACCATAAACGTAGGAGCCCTTCAGAGGTCACCGCTGCTTATTTGTCTGATTGCAGCAGGTTTCTCCCCAGCCCCACATGCCACGTGAATGCAGCGCAGCCCCGCGCTGTTCCTGCAAACCGAACGCCAAGGCGCTGCCGGCAGAGCGCAGCTCCTGCATTAACAATAAGGGGTCGGGATCTGCACGGGGAGGAGTGGGGTGTGGGTGAGGACAGAGAGGAGAAGGCTGAAACGAGCCTGGCTGGCGGGAGCCGGATGCAGCCCAGGAGGCGATGCTGAGCAAGGTGCGGGTGCCAGCTGTGTTCTTTCCCCTGTGCCGAGGCAATGATTAATCTCGCGTTTTAGACATTTTTCTTCTTAGCCCTTTCTCAGACTATTTAGAGAAAGACAGATCTCCTCAGCGATAGCGGCTGGCAGCAGCACCGGCTGCTTGCTCCTGGCTGCGGGGCAGAGCTGGCTGCGTGCAGCGCTCACATCCCTCTGCTTTGCTCCCATGTCCCCCCAGGCTGCCACATCCGCAGGGTGGTGAACATCTCCTTTGGGCTCCTGATCGCCTACCTCAGCGTGCCTGTCGTCATCAACCTGCTCAGCTCCAGACAGGTCATGAACACCTCCTTCAACCCCCTCAGGATAGTCAACACCTATGGAGCTTTTGGAAGGTACTGCATTTTAATGGCATATTACAGAATCTCAGAACCGTAGGGGTTGGAAGGGATCTCTGGAGATCATCCAGTCCAACTTCTGCCTAAAGCAGGTTCCTCAAAGCAGGTTGCACAGGAACACATCCAGGTGCATTTTGAGTATCTCCAGAGAAGGAAACTCCACCACCTGC
Organism: Numida meleagris; assembly: GCF_002078875.1. Taxonomy (NCBI): domain Eukaryota; kingdom Metazoa; phylum Chordata; class Aves; order Galliformes; family Numididae; genus Numida; species Numida meleagris. The sequence goes on from NC_034421.1 coordinate 6,165,321, forward strand.
CTGGGCAGCTTGTTCCAGGGCTCTGCCACCCTCACAGTAAAGAAGCTTTTCTTGGAACCTCCTGCATTCCAGTTTGTGCCCTTTGTCCCTAGTCCTGTAGCTGGGCAGCACCGAAAAGAGCCTGGCCCCATTCACTTGACTCCCACCCTTTATATATTTAATAGAATCATTATGAAATGATTGGAAAAGAACTCTAACATCATCAAGTCCAACTGTCAACCCATCCCCACCATGCCCAATCATGTCCCTGCTTAGAAGCCCACTCCCCATATTTGTAAGCATTGATGAGATCCCTTCTCATTCCCCAGGCTATTCAGCCTTCTCTTTCCCACGTGAACAGCCCAGGGGCTCTCAGCCTTTCCCATCAGGAGGTGCTCCTGGCCCCCACCGTCTCTGCACCCTCCACTGGGCTCTCTCCAGCAGTTCCCTGTCTGCCTAGAACTGGGGAGCCCAGCACTGGATGCAGCACCCCAGGTCAGACAGAGGGAAGGGGCACCTCCCTCACCTGCTGGCCTCACTGTGCAATGCCCCCAGGGTCCCATTGGCCTTCTTGGCCAGCAGGGCACACTACTGGCTCACAGTCACCTGCTGGCCACCAGGATTCCCAGGTCCTTCTCCATAGAGCTCCTTTCCAGCAGGGTTGTATAGCTCTCCACTGTCAGCAGCATGAAGTGTGGTCCCGTAGCCTTAAATCCAAACAGAAATCTTTCCAGTAGCCATAGACTTGGAATATCTGTTTATGAGAGAGAAAGGGAAGAACGAGCAGGTTTCTTTCCCACTGAATTATAATTTGTTTTCTTTGAGCTACTTTTAGTGAGCTCATTATTCTGATGGAGCAAACGTAATAGCGGGATGAAAATATCCATAAGTGAGTTCATCCAGTGGATACACCTCACCGTCACCAACCCACTGTATTTATGGTGAACTTCTCTTCCCGTGCGCGTGCTCGCTGTCCCTCATGTAAATATTCACATAAGCTGCTGGGTAGCAGATTTAAGGCCAACAAAAGGAAGTGCTTTTTCCAACAAGTGACTTGGGGAATTCATTGCTACAGGAAACTGCGGAGACGAAAGTATAAATGGGCTCAAAAAAAGAAAAAAAAAAAAGAGCAAGACAGAAAGACAGATGGAGAGGACAGGCCCAGAGCCTGGCTGCTGCTGTCAGCTCAGGAAATCCCACTGAGGGCTGCGAGGTGGGGCTGGACAGGGGAAGCACCTCCACCTGCATTAGTAACCTGAGCCTGGGCTTTTGGGGTGCAGGTCAGCAGACTTAGGCAACCCACAGTCCATGGTAAGTGCTGTCCCTCAGCCTCTCCTTGATCAAAACACCTGTGAAAACGCTGAGAAATACCTCATGCTTATGGAGAACTAGCCAAAAGGGTTAGGCAACCTTGCCCTGAAAGCTTGCAGCTGGGGAGCACATGGCAAAGAACGTGGCATCAAGGCAGAATGAGCAGGGTGGTTTCTGTGCCGCAGAGGTGACAGCAGGGCCAGTTCTCCCTGCACAGACCTTGGGTTTGGCCACGCTGCTGCTTCCCTTCCCCTGGGGCTGCTCCAGGTTGGTGGGCTGCGGGCAGGTCCTGCAGGAGGAGCAGCAGCAATTGGGCTTTTATGAGAGCGTCAGGTTGGGAGGAGCAGGGCCCACTGTGAGCGCTGGAGATGCAGAGCACACCTGCAGCACATCGCATGGATAGGTTGTTTTCTCCAATATTTGGAACAGCAGAGATTATAGGAAAAAAAAAAGCCATAAATACCAGTACTAGAGGGTTGTGGAAAACACTGAAGTTTCTCCATTTTTTGAGAGAGGGAGAAATAGCCCTTGAACCTCTTTGAAGGCTGGAGCGGTGAAGCTACGGGAGATTGTTTTCTTTGGGTTGTTGTTCTTTTTCTTCTTCAGTCTATGGTTTCTGCTTCAGCAGTTACCAGAACCTAAAGAGCATGTGATGAAATGCTGCTGTAATATGTTTGTAATTCCAGCCTATGTAAACCAATAAAAAGAGGATTGCAGCTTATAATGAATATACGATTATGTGAAACTTGACATATTTTGAATCACACAGTAGGAACATACTTTTATTAGTAATTTGGTGTCCCTGATTTACAGTGTGTTTCTAACCATTGGGCAGCTGGCCACGGCTCATAACTCAGCCCAGTGTATAATATAGAACTTGGCTGGAGAATCCAGGAATCTATTAAACGGAGGTAACAATTATAAGCCGAGATGCGCAGCATTCCGTGGGCTGTAAGCATCTATCACTGGAAGCCACTGGGGGAGAAGGCGGTGCCTGTGTGTTTCCAGAGTTTTAGTTTTAGGGCTGAAGGAGGAAGGACCAAAGTAGTAAAAAATGAAAGAGTGTCAGGAGCTGCGCGGCTTGGATAAGGGAGAGTTACGCTGTTACGTGTTTGTGAGGGAAATCAGCTCACCTGTGTAGATGAGCATCACTGTCAGGTCATTGGAAACTCGACATTCGTTTTCTCACGTGGGCTTTGCATGGCCCAGACAATCTGCCATCTGCACTGCCCTGCCACTTAGCTGTGCAGAGAAGGTCAATCCCAGCAGCAGAGCGAATGTGCATGACCTGCCATAAGGTTGGGTGCTTTTTAACACAGTTTCAAAATGTCTGCTAGGTTTGGGGGGCATTTTTTTATTTTCCTTTCTGCTTTCCTTGGCTTGATTTGCAGCAGTTCACACGGTACCTCTTCCTCTTGCTGAGCAATAGCTCCATGAAACCTCTTTTGTGATCAGGATGGAGCGCAGAGGCTGGTGGTGGTGGTGCCCCAAGAGCTGGCTGCTGGGCACACTGCAGAAGAGAAGGCTCTGGGGAGATCTGCTAGCAGCCTTCCAGTTACCTGAAGGGAGGCTGTGAGAAGGAAAGGGACAGACTGTTTAGCAGGCTCTGTTGTGACAGGACAAGGGGAAATGGTCTCAAACTAAACGAGGGGAGATTTAGACTGGATATAAGGAAGAAGCTCTTTATGCTGAGGGTGGTGAGGAAAGGCACAGGGTGCCCAGAGGTGGCAGTGCCCCATCCCTGCAGACACCCACGGTCAGGCTGGACGGGGCTCTGAGCACTGATGGAGCTGTGGGTGTCCCTGCTCAGTGCAGGGAGTGGGACCAGGCGGCCTTGAGAGCTCCCTTCCAACCTAAACCATTCTGTGGTGCTATGCCAAAGAGAGACGTTGGCCTAAGAAGAGAGTGAAGGTCACAGAATCACAGGATCGTTAGGGTTGGAAAAGACCTCTAAGATCAACAAGTCCAACCCCAGCCCATCACCACCATGCCCACTAGACAGCATCCCTACATGCCGCATCTACCCTTGACTTGAGGCAAGTAACAGCCCTGATGTTGTGTCCTGCAGCATCACCAAGGAGAGAACCGAAGTCATCCTTCAGGGAACATCCAGCCCGGACCCCAACGACCCTGCTGCTGTCTGGCAGGAGTTCAACTTCAAGTGCAAGCCTGGGGACCTGTGGCGACGGCCATGCTTCATCTCACCCTACCACTACCGCCTGGACTGGCTGATGTGGTTCGCGGCCTTCCAGGTACGTGCGTCCCCTGGACCAGGGAAAGCAATCCATGTGAATTTACAGTGTGCTTGGGCAGGGGGGTGGATATTTGAAGCCTCAGCTAAGTTAATTATGTTTAAAAAAAATAATAATTGTATTCCTAAAGGATGTCTGCTGCTGGCGTAATGAAACTCTTGGAAATGTTATGTGAGGCTTTTTAATTGTTTCTCGGCAATAACAAGAGTTAAAGAGATGGAGAGCATGCCTGTCCCTGGCGTGGTGGCAAAGTGGGCAGCCACTGCTCACTGTCCTGCACAGGGACGTGTCATCCCCAGCTGGCACCCACAGACAGGTGATGGCTCTCTATTAAGGAAGAGAAGAGGGGGAAGATTGTAAATTAATTCTTTAACATCCTATAGCCTTTTCCACAAAATGGCACGACCAGGAGAACGTAGAGGGGGTGCTACCAAGTTGGGGCTCACAGCAGCAGTGGGGGCAGCCCCATTTCTCCCTTTGTTCCCACGTCTCCTCCCGGCGTTCTTCCTCTCTCTTCCCCCCTGCCCCAAACTTCACTGTTTTTTCTTTGTGGTATTTTCATTTAGGCGCCTTTTAGATTCCTTGGTGATGACATAACCATCGCTCTTTGGCTATGGTTTTCTATTTACCCCGCTAGTTTTTTGTGTGCTGGAATTTCATTTAATCTGCATTAGGTATGCTTATCCCTCAGCAAGACGACAGCAAAGGTTAAAGCTCTGACCAGCAGCGTTGCTCAGCATTAAATGAGGGTGCAGAAGTTGGAGCTGTTGGTTTAAAACTTCCTGCTTTCCAGGAGGGCTCCAGCATGGAATCACAGCGTGGTTGGGTTGGAAGGGACCTCACAGCCCCCCCCAGCTCCACCCCGTGCCGTGGGCTGGGTGCCCCCCACCAGATCAGGATGCCTGAGGCCTGAGGAGACCAAATGAGCACAAGGCACCGATACTGCAGCATCATGGCAAGTGCTGCCGTGCTGGTGCTGACAGACATCGCCGCACAGTGGCCCTGTCTGTCGGCGGGCAGCGGCTGTGCGCTGAGTGACAGTGATCTATGGGGCAGTCTGGGGACGAGCAGGAAGAGGAAATAACACAGCCTCATCTGCATCTTTATGATTATTTTTTTAATGCACCGAGGGGTTCCCTGAAATGCACCGATCAGCCTGGGGGCTGGTGGAGCATGCATGTGCGAAGGCGTCTGTCCTCACCGGCTGATTAGCGGTAATTAGTGCTCAGGAGGTATGCGTCACCCCCAGTGTGCTGTCCCCTTTTGCCACAAGGTTGCCACGATGCCACAGATCCTTTCCGTAGCAAGACGTGGGTGGTTCTCATGGCTTCCCACTGCAACCTGGTAAAGAATTTCCCCCTAACATCTGACCTACATCCCCCCTCTTGTAGTTTAAAGCCATGCCCCCTTGTCCTGTCGCTATCTGCTTGTGTAAAAAGTCGCTCTCCTCATGTTTATAAGCTCCCTTCAAGTACTGGAAGGCTGCAATGAGGTGTCCTTGGAGCCTCCAGGCTGAACACCCCCAGCTCTCTGCCTGTTCCAATAGGAGAGGTTCCGCGGCCTCTGAGCATCCTCATGCCTTCCTCTGCACCCCCCTCCATCAGCTCCACAACGCTCTGTGCTGGGGGCCTTGGGACTGTACTCAGTACTCCAGGTGAGGCCTCACAAGGGCAGAGCAGAGTGGGGGGACAATCCCTTCCCTCCCCCACTGCCACCCCTCTGCTGATGCAGCCCAGGACTCTGTTGGCTTCCCCTTTGCTCACTGCTCAGATAGAGTCTGGCAAAGCGGTGGGAAGGATGAGGAATCAGAAGCCGAAAGCCCAGCAGAAGTCTGTGGAATCAGGCGAGTTCCGCAAAGCCCGTACAGTAGTTTATGGAGTCCATAAAACCAAGTTCCTTCAGCCTCTGGATTAGGTTTAATTTGTTTTTAGAAGTTCTGGATTTTTTCACCCCGCTGTTTGCTGCCGTCACGAGGTTGGTGCAGGAGGCAGTCACTTAAGGACCTGCCATATCCCGCTCTGACAGGCTGCAGGAAAGCCCGGGGAGTTTGGGGGAAGATATTTACCATCCCTTTGTGCTGCTTCTGACAGGTTCCTCTTTGCACCTCATCACCGCTTGACATACGACGCCGTCCTCCTGCACAGCTCCCACCTTGGCTGTAGCTGCAGGATGTGCTCTGAGCCCACTATGGGGGAGCCAGGGAGAACCAATGCTGCCCCGCTCTGCGCTGCAATTAGCAGTTGGCTGCTAATTACCATAGTGCCTTGATTATGCATAATGTAACATGACGTTGTTTTCCAGGAAGCAATGTTTGTGATGGTAATTTTATTGCCTAAACATAACATGCCATTTACAATGGAGGAAGAGGTCTAAAAGCCCCCAGTGGTGCTGCAGGTCTGGGTCCGAGCAGATAGAAGAGGAGGCCCCCCACCCTTAGACAAGCATCCTAATTTGGGAAGGATGCAGCCAACTGGCATGGGTGCAGCAGGGGGACCTACAGAACCCTGGTCCTGCAGCGACCATGAGAACAGTTCTGCATGTGCTGGGAGCAGAGGGAAGGCAACAGAGCAGGTTTGGGATGTGGGAAAACCCACCGCAAAGTGGAAAGTAACAATCTGTTTTCTGGGTCCCTGTGGAGAGGGGAGGAAATAATGGGCTAAATGGCAGAATATGATTTAATCTCGGGAAAATTCAGGTTAAGCGTTAGGAAAAAAGTTTCCAACGAGAAGATAGTGCGATGGCAGAATCTGCTCCTGGTTGTTTCAATGCAAAGATCCTGATTTTGCTGGAAAGAGATTGTTAAAGCTTTGCCTGTCCACCAGCTGATGGCAACACTCCTGTAATTATTTAACTTACCACTTATGGTGGGTGCTTGTAGGGGCCCCACCACCATAACCCCCATAACCCCGAATGGAGCTGTGCTGTGCCATTGGTACAGAAAGTGTCGTGGGCAGAGCTTTGGCAGCCTGCAGTGGGGTCAGCATCAGTCAGAAGTAACAACCAGAAAACAAAATACTGCTCGTAGTTCAGGGGCTTCGAGTTGGTCACTTTTCCTGGTAGCAGGATGTCTCGGGCTTGGCAGAAGCACCTTGTTTGTAGAACAAGATGTGTTCTTCACCGCTGGGCAGCAGTGGAAAGCTTTCAGTGCTCTGAATAATGAAAAATCAAAGGAAATGTTTCGTCTCTCCTTCCTGTGGCATGAAGGGTATTTCTTCTGTTTAGATTGTGTAAGCTCTCCATAGCAGGGTCTGAGTCTGGCCAGTGTAGAAATGTGCTCTTGCTGCTCACCAGCTAATCACCAGTCAGAGAATAACATCCCCAGCACCATCCCGATATTGTTTTTTAAAGCCCAGTGTTTTGTTGCATCATACCTTGAGGTGCCTCCAAAAGTGTCGGTCTGTGCACATGAGATGCAGCTAAAATTCAGATCACTTTGTTTCACGTGTTTGTGAAGAAGCGAATTGGGAATTGTGTTACCCCATGTTAATTGAGTACAGGGCACGGGATCCCGGTGTGCTGTTCAGATTGCACATCACTGTGTCCTAAAAGCCCTCTAAACTGGCATGTACTGCCACAAAATGACAGCAGTTGTGGGGCACCTAGGAGAAAGCTGTGTTTGCCAGATGTGATGGGTGAGTTTATAGGTGCAACTCAGCTGACTCCCAGAGAGAAAAGAGAAATGTGAGCAGCAGGACAGACCTGGGTGCAGGACAGGGGAGCTGGGAGAGGAGGCTTCACCTTACCGCACGTGCTGGGAGAGCTGAGAAAAAGAAACCCTATATGGAGAGAAGGGAGATGGATATTTTTATAAAATATTGTATTCCAGCCTCTGTTACCTGGGCCGTCCAGCCAGGTACTTACAGGAAAACGCTGCATGGCAGCAACGTGCAGGAGGAGGTGTGTGCAGTGCAGTAAAACCTAAGCCTCATGCGCAGTGCGCTAGGCACAGCCTTTTACATTTCCTTTCTTTCCCCTCCTAAAATCACAGACCTCGATTCACTTCCATTTTCCATTGCCGCACTCAGGTGGTTTGTTCCGTGTGCAGAATGTAGGAATTATATTTTCTTTATTTAACCAGGGTCAGTTGTCTTCCTCCAGGGGTGCTTCCCTGAGCACTTTATCTACAGAGGGCTGTGGGGTGGCTCTTGGTGGGGCTGGGGGAACTGCCCACTGAAATGATACAGTGAGAACAGTACTGCGGGGCAATGGTTTGCCTCTTTGAGGAGCTCCCAGGAAGAAGGGGGTGAGGTGATGGGAGGTGATGGGAAGTGATGGAACCTGGCATAACCTTCAGTTTTTGTTGGTTAAGCCTCTTGGGTAGCAGGATGGCAGCAGGCGTTGAGATGGAGTTCTAGGAAAGCAAAGCCCTGCATTGGTTATGCTGTTCTTTCTGTGGGATAGGTGTCATTCCTCCAGCTGATAGCTCAGCTTCTCCAAATAGTGACTGCTGAGGTTACTCCTTAACGTCAGTGTAAGCAGAAATGTGAGTGTTGGGTGAAAACATCCCCAGTGGTGGAGTCACTGCTTTGCATCCCTGATGTGAGTAGGCTGTGATGCCAGAAATGCCCCTTACAGCAGCACGGAAATGCAAACTCCCCCGCCATCCACCCGATGTGAGAACATGCAGAGCTCCCAACCATGCAAAATCATAATGCGGGGCTCCGGTGCCAAGTTTCCAGCTGTTTCCACATGTGCATCTCAGAGTTACCTCCTCCCGTGTGCCTGTGCCAGGACTGAGATTCAATAAAATGCCACGCTAATCCGCAGTCCTTTTCCATTAAATGATCAATTAAACCTGGAGGAGAAGGCTTCTTACTATTATTATTTCAGTTGGGAACGTGTTCCCTGTAGTGCTTGTGTGGTTTTTTTAATACATTTTTTGTGATTATTTTATTCTCTTCTACATTATCTCTGCAGAATTTGGTTGCTACTGCTGCTGCCTAACATAGTGGTGATTGGGCTTAAAATCCTATAAGGTTATTAAATACATCTGCATGCAAATGAATGCATTCAGGATGAGAATTCTGTGTTTATACACCGGTAAAATGTGAAAATGGAGAAGGTGGAGAATAAAAATTGTTACAGAGAGGTTGGAGAATAGAAATGGTTGCAGAGAAGTGTGGGTGCAGCATTGCTGCGTGGTGGTGGGGAGACTGCAGCAATGCACAGATGGGAACAAGGAGCAAAGCCAGTCCCAGAAATGTGTTCTGCCTCAAGCCTGGTTCAGGGAGCTGCTCGTCTCATGCCTTTTCATTGTGTTGATGGTGGTGGTGTGTGCTGCTCCTGGTGTCAGTGGTCCTGTCCCAGCAACAGCAGGGAGCTGCCTGGGGGTGTGCTTTGCCCTTGGCTTCTCCACCTGAAATGGCCAGGGATGCTGTAGGATTTCCGCTTCAAAAGATCCAAAATCAAAAGGTGAACCCACTGTGCACACCTTAGCGTCATGTGCATCGCTCCTGGCTTTTTCTATTTAATACTTTTGGTGGTTCAAGCTCTGACTCTTCCGTTTTTGCTCGGTGCCAGGTGAGTCTCTCCCATCCTAAATATCACAGATAGATATAGCAGCGTGCCACACAGGGTCTGCTCCCAGTGGAGCCGCAGAGAGGAACTGTCACCTCCGCGATGCTGCCCTGGATGGAGCCCAAATCACCTGGGCTCTTTCTTTCCCCCTTCGCCACCGTATCGCTTTACAGGGTAATGAGTTAAGCAGCGCAGACGTGAGCGCGGCCCCGCTCCCACTGCTCCCAGCATCGCGCCGTATCCAGGCCTTGGTGCCGGGGGAGCGGGGGGAGCCGCGCCGGGTGGAAATTTCTCACCGCAGACCTTGCTGGGGCCAGACATGCTGTAAATTTTACAAGAAAAACACTTTACAAACCAGAAGTCCAACTCTCGTGCACATGGAGCCGCTAATTAACAGTTTGGAGACCGGGAGAGCCAAGGAGCCCATTCCTCCATCACCGAGCCCCTTGGTTTGCAGCAGGCTCTGAAGAATTGGGGTCCTCCGCGCGGCTCTGGTTTCTCACCCGCAGGTTCCTTGCACACCGGGCAGCACCGCTAGGAAACTTTCTACAAAGCTGTTGGCTTCAATATCTGAGGCTTTCCTCTAACTTGTGATGAGCACAGGTCAGAAACCCTGCGAGGTAGCACTGCTGCTTGATGGAGCTTCCCACCAGAGTTTGGGGCTTCACGTCTCCTTTCTCTCCCCTGTTTCCCCTAGCAACGGAAATAACAAACTCTGCCATTGTAAAAGATTTGCAGAGTAACTTTGCATTGATGTTCTGCTTTAGTCACAGCCTTGCAGGTACAAATGCTGGGTTTAGCTTTCCCACAGTGTCCCCTACTGCTTGCATTAAAAAATCCAGTTAGGTGCACATTAAAGAAGGAGAAAAAAAATGAGTATAAGGCACTTATTTCCCCAGAAGAGGAAATGCTTTTTATGGAGCCTCACCAAGAATCCCTGCAGGGGGTGAGATGCATTCGTTCATGGAGGGAGGTAAAATGGAGTCAAAATTGGCAGCTCAATGGGGGCCGCAGCATCCCAGGGCTGATTTATTTGGTTTCAGTGGTAGCAGGATAAAGGGCACGGCACAGACGTTGGAGGTAGTCCGGTAGCTGAGAATCCAGGAACGGAGAATTCACTTTCTTCTGCTATTTGTCTGATAACACAACAGGGAAAGCAACGTATTTTAAAGTAATGGATGAATTCTCAGTAGGTCTCAGCCTCAAGGTTTTGGAGCCTGCCAGCAAATCTCTTGTTTGCCATCGCATCAACTGTGCTCCCTGCTCAGAGATCACACAGACATGTTGAACTGTAATTAAAGCTCAGAGGTCCCTAACCTCTGTATTTCCTCCTCTTTCTCGCAGACCTATGAGCAGAATGAGTGGATCATCCACCTGGCAGGGAAGCTGCTGGCCCAGGAAGAGGAGGCCTTGTCCCTGATGGCAACGAACCCATTCGCAGGCAAGGATCCCCCACGGTAAGGGCCTGGGGCAAGCTTCTTGGTAGAAAGCACATGGGCTGTGCATTCAGCGTGAGTGTTCCTGCCAGAAAGGAGGTTGTAGAGTGGTGGGAGTTGGTCTCCCAGTAACCAGCGATAGGATGAGAGCTGATGGCCTCAAGTTGTGCCGGGGCATTTCAGGTTGGATATCAGGAGAAATTTCTTCTCCAAAAGAGCATTGGAACAGGCTGCCCAGGGAGGTGGTTGAGTCGCCATCCCTGTTGGTTGATTGCTCTTTGTATTTGATGCCACACAGGTGGTGTTTAACGGGGCAATTTTATAACGGGACTCCATAGAGATCTGGTGCTCAGTGCCGTGGTGGGGACAGGGGACCTGGGGCTGGCCCCTTCCCAGCGCCCAGCACTGCTTCTCTTGGACATGGATCCTGCCTACCGCGGTGGTTTCCTGCCCCACAGCTTCAGATTTTTTGCCATGATCACTTTGCAAGGTCAGATCAAAAATACCATTTCCAGCAGCCTATTGGGATACTTCAAAGATGAAACGGTCCTGCAAAAAGAATTGTTTTTGTTGACACTTGTCTTGGAATTGTTTGCATTTTCAGTGACAAAGCAAACATCAGCAAGTGCAAAGCACAGATGAAAACCCCAAAGGTTTTCTACAAAAGGAAATTTTTCACAAAAGTGTCTATTTTGTTGATGAAGTTATTTTTAGCTGAAAAAATATTTTAAGGGAATTTTGGATCAACTCAAGTAATATTATGCTCTTGCTAATGTTTTCCATTTGAGGCTCTCAAGATGCATTACAAACAGGGATTAAGGCTCCCAGCACCATGTGAAGTGAGCTTCCTTTTGAAACTGAGCTGTGCTTTTCAGCTTTAATGCAGTGTGTCCCCCAAATCTTCTGTGGGGAGACTCCATTTCTAGCTTATCCACCTTTTATCGAAGCCCTTTCTTTTGGATATGCCCTTCAATATGTGTTGAGAGTGTATGTATGTATACAAAAAAACCCCCACAACTGAGAGATACACGGCTTGGGACACCAGTGAGTGTCCCACCATTGTATTTGGCTGTTCCTTGTAACCACATTTCTGAGGTTCCTTGGGCAGCCAGAATGGTCTCATACAGCACCAGTACCACATCAGAGCATTGCTGCAGGCTGATGGTGACACGCTCCCTCCAAGAATAGGAGCCGAGACTGCTATAAAAGCAGTTATTTGGGATTTTGCATGGATTCTCTTTTCAGAGCCCGTTTTCTTGATGCAGCCCTCCCTGCGTGCCGGTGTTCCCCTAAGTCGGGGTGTATTGCCCGGGTTTGCTGTAGGATTCTGCCATGGCTCCTTGGGCTGCATGGGCAGCAGGTTATGCACACAAAAATGACACCCTGGCTGCAGCCCAGGAGATTTCTCGGGGACCCTGTGTTTACTGCTCCAAAAGGCATGCTGGGAGACGCCAGCATGTCCCTTGCCATGGATGCATACAGCTTTAATACCGTTTATGGAGGGGTTTTAGCTCTGCTTGGCTGGGAGAGGGCTGCACTGGGACCCACAGTATGGCTCCTTTGGGGAGCATTTGAGGGATCGTGGTGGGGTACAAAGTGCTGGAGGAGCTGCTGGAGATCTGTGTAGTGCTGGCCCTCTGTCAGAGCCCCCAGATGGAGTTGGGTGTCCCCCGGTGCCAGCAGCCAGACGTGGGTACCAGCTGGTGGCAGCTGGCGGTGAGCGGTGCTCGGCAGTGACAGAAGCACTCCATAATCCCAGGGCTGTTTATTGCCCAGTGCCAGCGGCGCTGCTCCCGCTCCTCACCACGGCTGCAACCACAAACATGGCAGCAGCTCAGAAATCAGATGTGCATCGTGCCTTTCGGGGCTTTGCCTCAATGGGCTGCACCTCTTTTGTATGTTCTGGCATCGGTGGTGTTAAAAAATACATAAAAAACTTATAAATTTTTACTGTGTTCTGTGACAGGTGAGGAAATTGTATTTTCAGGAATTTAGAATGAAAACAAAGCAAATCTTTGTCTTTGTTAGCATTTATAGGATAGTGACTGCCCAGGGACACAGGCTGGTCAGCGATGGCAGAGCAGCGTGATGCTGTGTGCTGCACACACAGTGCTCTGTATCTCAGCAAACAGGGCTTTGATTCATGCAGTACCTTGCTCTAACCAACGCTCAGACTCTGTTTTCACTCCTTAGCAGCTAGTTTATAGTAGGAAAAGATCAGGATCCAGTGCTGGTTTTATGTGTCAGCTGCCTTTGCTCTGGCATTACTTTTTGTTTTAAAAGTTTTTCACGGGCCTAGTGTATTTTTGGGTGGCTTAAAATAAAAATAACAATTTACAAATGCTCTTTTTGGCCCAGACTGGAGTCCAGCACACCACTTAACCCTGGGTCCCAGTTCGCTGCTCACGTTTTTGGTTTGAGTGGGTCAACCCCAATACCTGCGCTGACGTCCCCGTGTTGTACCCAGGTGCAGTGGGGAGGTGCAGGGATGTGAGGTAGTCACTGGTTGTTATTTATGCTTCTTCCAAGAGCCTTCACAGCAAGAACATAACAGACCGATAGAAAAGCATTCACTGCCTTTTTTTTTTTTTTTTTTTTTGTAGGTTTTATGCCCCATCCCAATTCTGCTGAGTTTACACTTCTGGCATTCATGGCTGGCGCGCTTGCAGCAGCTCTGGCAGCCCCTTCTGCTCCCGCATTCGTTCTGCTCAGGCGGGCTCCCTCCCTGCCTTCCTGGGGCTTTCTTGCTGCATTTCAGAAATGCCATTTCCCCGCTGGATTTTAGGCTCACTGAAGCGAGGTCTCTCCTGCACTCCCATCCACCCAGAGTACCCTGGCCATAATGGAGGATCCTGTGGTGTGAGAACAGTCGGAGAAGGGGACAGACTATTTAGCAGGGTCTTTTATGACAGGACAAGGGGAAATGGTCTCAAACTAAATGAGGGGAGATTTAGACTGGATCTAAGGAAAAAGCTCTTTATGCTAAGGGTGGCACAGGGTGCCCAGAGGTGGCGGTGCCCCATCCCTACAGACACCCATGGTCAGGCTGGACGGGGCTCTGAGCACTGATGGAGCTGTGGGTGTCCTTGCTCAGTGCAGGAAATGGGACCAGACGGCCTTGAGAGCTCCCTTCCAACTCGAACCATCCTGTGATTCTATAAGCAAGGCATCCAGTCTGTGATCCTTAGGGTCCCTCCCAGCCCAAGCCATTCAATTATTTTTTAATTTTAACTCCGTATTAATATTGAGTTGAGCACTGGATGAGCAGAACCTCAGTGCTGGCAGCCACTAATTGCCTTTTTGGCGGTGTAATTTCATTTGAGTTGCAAACAACAACCTTAAATTTGAGCCTTAATGGTAACACTTGGGATGAAGAGAGAATTCCAGAGCTCCTGAGCCTTGGCAGCGTCCAAAGCTGCCCTGGGTGGCATGAGGCTGTCACTGCAAACCTTAATGCTGCTGATGCCCACCTCCAGCCATCGCCACTCCGCTCCCTTCGGTAGCTGCTGCTTTCCTCCCAGTCCCCCCTCCACTCTAAGGGGAATTTTGAGACTTAATTATTTTCATTCCCTGCTAGACTAAATAATTAGGGGAAGGGACTGTTTTCCATAAGAACATTACGCTCCATACTCCACGGAGTTTATTCTGTTAATGGAAACTCTACACCTTAAATAGCCAAGGGACTTTCAAAATGAGTTAATGCCTTCGAAATGAAATTTCTGAGACCAAAGTTTGTAGGTTTCTTTACAACTCTAGAAATTATAGTATTTTTTCAAGTGTGATAAACTTAAAATGAGAAACAGGTGACTGATTAAAAATGAGGGCATTGTTGAGCGCCCGGCCTAGCTGAGTGTGAAGCTTTACTTCAAGCAAAGTGATGTTTGTGGAATGTAGATTTACAAAATATTATTGTGCAGCGGATAGTTCATAAAACACCCGCCGTCATAAATCTGAATGGTGGGGCTTTGGCTGAGAAATTAATAAGTGTTTAACACACCGTCATGGAAACAGCCTGCAACAACGAAAGAAAGCAAAAATGAGGCTTTGCCTACAGAGGGAGGAAAAAAAAAAATCGATTTTATTTTTGACCTGAAGTGTTCAGTGTGTCTGATATTAAATCATGTTCACTTAAGGACTTTTATTCCAATTATAGTCACACTCTGTTGGAAGAGCCCCAGCATGCAGCCGAAGCCCTGGATTTGTCGCACCGGTGTTATTTATGGAGGTGGCACTTCCAATTTGATGCTACCTGACTAGGAAGGGCCGGGCCCTAAAATGTCTATTTACAGCCCTGATGAGCACAGAAGAGAATCAGAAATCTACGTAAACCAGCGGCTGCTCCCTTGGGTGCAGGAAAAGAGACCTCCCCAAAGCCTTGGCGAGAGGATGGCGTGGGAGGAGGAAGGTTCTGGGCTCAGTCCTGGGGTGGCCAGTTTGGTTTTAGGAACACTATGGAACTCGTGGTGCTTTTTTAGGGTAAAAGACCAAAAAGTATTTTTTTAAATAGGACAAACAAACAGAGGCCCAACCCAGCAGGGGCAACGGTCATCGTGTAACTAATGAGAGTGGTGCTGAAGGAAGGCAGGAAATAGAAGATTAGGAGAAAGTATGCATCGTAGGTGTCTTCTGCACAGAGAAGTAAAGCGTTTTTTGTGTCTTTCCCACTGAAAAGCCATTTGCCAGCAATGAGACCTGTCCTGGGAAGTGATGCAGTTCTCAAGGCCCAACATGTTCTTTTGGCTTTCTCGTTGGGTTCTATTGCAGCTCCCTATACACAGGGACAATATTAACAGAGCCAACTCCGTGGCGGGGACATGTCTGCTCCATCCCCTCCACGTGCAGAGACTGTGTGCTGGCTCTGCCCATGCCCAGGGGAATCCGGGCAGTGCCTAAGCCCAGCGGATACCCACATTCCATTCCCACCAGGTTTGCTCTGCTGTCAGTGGACAAAAAGCCTCCAAGAATCATAGAATAGAGTCATAGAAACACTCAGGTTGGAAGAGACCTCTAAGATCATCAAGTCCCACCATTAACCCATCCCCACCATGCCCACCAAAGCATGTCCCTATTATGTCACATTCTAACTTGTCAAACGGAGGCAAAAAAAGACATTTTGCCCTCTCCCAAGAGTTTTGAGGATGAGATGCTCCAGCTCAAGGCCCAGACCTTTCAAGAGCCTCGGAGAAAGAGAAGTCAGTGACGTGGAAAAACAACCCATAAAACTGCCCTTACGCTACGAGCAGTTTGTGGGCTGAGCTAAATTTATGATCACTGCTGCTCACGCGGCTAGAACAAGCAGGAGAGCCAGGGATGGAGGCTCTGCTGCTTTAATGAATTTGTACTTTCCACTGCCACTTGCTCTCTGATTTACAGTGGAGTGGGGAACCTCGAGATAAAGAAACCCAACACATCGAAGGGACGCCTCGTGTTTTGGTTTCTTTCTTCCCTCTCCCGCCCCGGCTTGCCCTGTCAGGCCATTAATTCTAACAGAAAACACCAGCTCTGGTTTTTTCCCTCGAACCCCTCAGCTGTTGCAGGGAGACAGCTGCACCCTCTGGAACTAATTACAGCTGTCTGGGAGATTTAGCCCTCCCTCGCAACAACTCCAATATTGCTGCTAATTTTTAACACGTACAGTTGGAAGATGTCATAATAGGCTGATATATGATCGAATCTTAAAAGTGCTACGGCGCAGCTGCTACTGGGCATCTGCTGGGATGAATATATTGATTTAAAAAATAATGCAAAGTATTTTTAGCTTCTCTGCCCCCACCAGGGCTGCAGCCCTGCCCGGTGTGGGCAGCGATGGAGGGCACGTGCTCACCCAGGAGGTGGTGGCACAGGGACACGTGTGTCCAGTTCCAGGGACACGAGTGCCAGCTCCACTTCTGCAGTGGAGCTGGCAATGGGACACTCTTGTCCCTTGTCCTGCACCCCACTGTTGTCATCGTAGCAGAGTGGGTTTTCTGCCTCCTGGAGGAGGAGCATCTGGTTTGCTTTATTCTGACCGTATCATGCCTCTCAAGAGATGATTTTGCTCTGGTGTCTCCTACTGGACCTCACCTGGGCTCGGCTGGATGCCTCCTCCGCATGGTCCCTGCTGGTGGCTGCAGCCGCTGCTTCCCAGCAGGTTGGAGAGAGCTCCAGTTGTGTTCACTCGGTAAATCCTGGGAAAGTGCTTGCAGCAAGGAGTGGCCTCCCTGACCTTCCTGACTGCCAGTGGAACACGAGCATTGCTCATCCCTCTGGTATGAGGAGAGGACATCAGTCTTCTTTTAACAAAGAAGTCAAGCAGCTTCCTCGTGACCTTCTTGAAGATGTTTCCCTCCAGCAGCAAGGTTCCACATGCTGGCCATGTCCTGCACTCAGAGGAGTCCCAGGGACCCTTAGATCACTTCCACTATCCCAGAAATCTTTGCATAAGCCCTGAAGTTACAAAAAAAAATCAATTTTTTGGTAAAGCGAGCTGCAGCCCATAGCAGTTCCTCATTCTGTATGCATGGGGCTTGGATGGGCTGCAGCTGAGCAAGTCCTCAGGTGATGCTTGCAGACTGTGAGCCCTGGCTTGGTGGGTCCGTGGTGTTCTTGCTCCCTGCATAGTGAGGAGGGAGCATGGAGATTGCAAACCGTAACTCTGGAAATGAGGCACCCAGGTAGCTTATAAATAGTGGGATAGCTTGTAAACTCTATTAACCCTGAAACAAGGGGCTCCAGTGAGTATTAAATGCTGCAGCTTTTACATCAGCAAGCCTCAGGAGGTAAGACTGATGATGGTTACGAGCTTTCTGTTTTTCTCCCCTAGCCCCAGGAAGGCACAAGGAGGACAGGCAGTGGATGCTTAGCTGTGCTGTCCTGGTGTTTTGTGCTCAGTGGTATTTCTGCTGCAGTTCCTCAGCTTTCTCAGGCTGTGAGCAGCTCAGTATGCGCTGTGCATCTCTGCACAGGTGGGATGCGGTGGGGCTGAGGGGCTGCTTGGTTTGGAGCTGGGGGCTCATGGGGACCTCTCAGGTTTGTTTGAACTCTGAACGTAAGGGCTGGAAACATGCTCAGATAGAAAGGCAAACTTTCTGCCACAAAAACGCAGCTTCAGTTGTGTGTGGTTGCTTTAATGCTCACACGGTTCTAGTTTTACATGCCGATCCCTTTGATAGCAAACATTTTAATAGACAAAGAACATATGGGAAAAATCATACCAAATCAGATGATAGATACTGTTTAATCTGGGCAGGCAAGCCCTTTCAGGAGGGGCAAGGAGATTTTCATTCCAGAAGGGTCCTGGGTGGACCTTGGTGTTGGGGAAGGCTCTTCAGGGTCCAAGCAGTTCTGGGGTGTCCGAGCTCTGCCTGAGGCGCTCAGACAAAGCCCCCAGCCCTCTACTATCTGCATCCCCAGCAAGAAAAAGGGAACATCATTGCTTCTGTTTGATGCTATTTGCCTGGTTTCTGAGAGGAGCTGTCTGAGTTTGTTTTTGGGGATGATGTTGTTACCTCAGGATTAGAGCAGCTGCTTTTGCCCCTCTCTAGGCAGCCAGTGATGGTAGCATGAAGGTTTTGGGGTGGTGGATGTGTTTTGTGAATTCAAGCAAGCAACCAAACATCACAGCTGTTAAACTTCCTATCTGTCTCAGATAGGAGCCTGCAGGCTACCTGAACCTGCGTAAACCTTCCTGCTCCAATTATTAACAGGAAATTTTGTGCTCCTGAGAAGCAAACACTGTGGGAGTAACACTTCAGCCGCCATTTGACTTCTAGGAGCCTCAGAAAAGGATGTAAAAACAGCCATAGCAGTAACAGAGTGGGCACACCTCTACCCCTCTCATCCCTTGACACCCACCCTATCAGTTGTTAGGTGAGGGCTGTCCCTGTGCAGCTCAAAATGCACTGCTCTGGGCTTCTTTGGGTCATTCCTTTTTGCTTGCAGGAGGGTGAAACTTGGAGGTGTTTGCTGTACTTTCGGCACAGCCAGGGGACAATCTGTCAGCAGCAAGTGGTGAACAGCTGCATGCTAATGTGTTTTGTTAGCAGAATCATTTCTGTATTGCTCATCTGGGTGCCAATCAAGGCTTAAATTGAGATGTCAAGATGTGATTATGGCAGACCTTTTAATTGGGCTGCAGTTTTATCAGCCGTCTGCAATCTCTCCTGCTTCCCACGTGAGCACGTTACACAGGTGAGTGCTAATGGCCAGTGTACAGGAGTCGTCCCTAATTATTTTAGCAGTAGGAGCTGACTTTATGGCGTCCCGAGGTGCAGCCCGGGAGCGAGCAGCTGCGCGAGCGCGGTGCCCCGCTCAGTAGCAGGGTTTGTATTTTAGTAGTGAAGCAAAGCAGGTTTAAATGAGCACTGACATGACTTTGACATTTTTATATTGTGGGTTATTTTATGAACTTATCCAGTGAATGCGGCGATGCACTCTACAAACGGGGACCCTGATGCTGAAGGACTGGGGTGTTACTCCTTCCCTTGTCAGCATGCCCTACATCAAGCAGGACACGGCTCCCGCACCAAGCGGCATGGTTAGCCTCCGAACGTGTTTCACGAGGCTGATGAATGCTTCTTTCTGCACTGCTTTAAAATCTCCTTTTCTGTCAACTCCCAGGGCGGCCAGAAAACAGATGCGCTCAGAGCCCTGCTAATAAGCGGTGGAGCAAAGGGAGCAGCCATTCACTGGGGCACAGGGACATGGGGGAGTGTGTGTACCCACAGGTGTCCCAGCAGAAATACTTCATAGGTGCTTTCAGGAAAGAAATGGTATTGGTGTTTTAATATTATTATTATTCTTTCAGTTTGATCATAGAGAGGGGTGTGGAGCACAGTGTGATACTGGATCGTGCACAGGGTGGTGATGTGCGAAGGCTTTCCTGTCCCATGCATCATCCCTAAATAGCATTCCAAGGAGCCGAGGGGTTCCAGCATTGGCGTCACTGCTGGTGGTGGCAGGGAAGCTACATAAATGCGGTCCCAGTCCATCACCCATGGCACTGGCATGGGTGCCCAGCCCCTCCTACCACCCTGTGCTTTGTTTCCCTGCAGGTGGATCCGAGGGGAACATTTCAAGTACAAATTCAGCCGGCCTGGAGGAACGCACGCTGCAGAGGGCAAGTGGTGGATTCGGAAGAGGATCGGCCCCTACTTCCCCCCTGTCAACCTCCAGGGCCTGAGGAAGTTTTATGAAGACAGGAATTGGCCGTACCCAGTGCGGGACTGATGGAGGGGAGTGAGACAGGTCCAGAGTGACCAGCTGGGAGAGCTGTCAGCTCCCTTATAAATCACACTTCTTCCCTATCTCAGTTTTTTTTTTTTTTAACATATCCTTGTTTACACATATTTTACAGGAGGTTTCCAGCCAACCTGTCCACCTGCTGCCGTGGTCTGGTTTTTCTCATCTTTCTCTTCCTTTCTGTTTGTCTTTCTCCTCATGGCCTTGCCTGATGATTGATTTCTTTTGTCAGGCTGCTCCATTAGAAAATCATCAGCTCTAGAGTCAGGAAAAAGGTGAACAAATACTAAGTCAAGTTAATATGTCCAATTTGGCACATTTCAGATATGCAACAAGCATTTGTGAAGTGGATTTTAATAGTTCTGCTGATGCTGGAATTTCACTTTATTGCCAGACAGACCCAAAATGGACAAAAATTATCAAATGTATTTAGGGGGAAAGGTTAGCTAAAAGTAAAGCCTCCCTCCCCTTTCTCAGTGCTGTCTACTTTACAAAAAGCTCTCAGGGCCACACTCAAGACTCACACAGATGTAAATCTGTGCATTTTAAGACACTTCTAACACTGAGGGGGATTTTGGTGTGAATGTAGACAGTGATGCAGCCGGAGGAGCAGTTCCCTTCGCAGTGCATCTCGCTCAGAGGAGACACTGGGCTGGCACAGGGCGCTGCTCCACCATCGCATCCCACCTTGTCCTAACTTATCCCTGTCCCATCCTAAACCATGCTCATTCCCATCCCATCTCAAACCATCCCATCCCAATCCCCACACGTGCTGTCAGCACAGAGCTCACCCCAACCTCAGCCAATTCACTGAGCCATTAAAGCTGTTTTCTTCCAAATATTCCTGTCTTTGCCACCTTCAGCATCACCCTGGGAAGGGCCTGCTCAGCACTCCCTAATCGCAGGTTAGTGATCTGCATCTGGAGCTGCAGATCCTGGAGCACAGAGGGAACTGTCCCTGGGTTGGGGGAACCCTGTGTGGGACAGGTGGGGTGATCCTGCATTTCTGTCGTTCTTTACTCCTGAGCCTGCCCTCCTCCTGGTTTGAGTTTAATGTCACCCCAAATGGTCATACCATGCGGGTGCAGCTCGGTGAGCCCACACCAGGAACGTGGGGGGAAGATGGGAACAAGCAGAGCACGGACAGCTTCTGGAAGCAGTGGGTTGTGGCAATAATTGCTTTCTTGTTAGCACATTTTGCTGCAGACATTTCTTCTTGAAGGGAAAAAAAAAGTTCAAAGCGATGTGCGTAACGCATAAAAACCTCTAGCCTCGGGATTGCCTGCAGAAAAACCACAGGTCTGCTGAGAAACCCGAAATAGCTCCATGCTGTGTGGGCTCCGTGAGTCAGCGGCTCTGCCCCGGGACAAGCGCGGCCCTATGCGGCCCCCAGCCCGCAGCGCCCGGCTGGGCCCAGGCTGGCTGTGAGACAGGGCCCGCTTTTAGGAGGCAGCTGGAGTCGCCGAGTCTGCCGCCAGCTCCGCCGCGCTCAAACGGGTTTTGTTTGAGTAGGCCCCGGCCTGGCAGCGCGGCCGCGCTGGGCTGCTTTTCCTGTTTGCTTAGCCCAGGGCTTCATAACAGGCTCTTTCTCTCAGTCTGGGCGCTGGCGGAGCTCGGGGCCCGTCCGTGTTGTGCTCGGGGAGCAGCCTGCGGCCTGCGCGGCCTTCATGCCCGGAGCTGCGCGGCCTGTGCCTGCAGGTCAGGGCTGTGGCCTCGGCCCCCCCGGGGGATGCCAGCACACAAAGAGGCTTTCAGCCACCCGGTTCGGGTCAGCACAAGCCACGGGCAAAGGGATGAGCATGGCTCTGAAGTAGGTCGGTGCTCATATGGCCAACATGAAGGCCACGTGGGGATGGATGGCAGCTTTGTCCCTGCGCTGTCTCCTGAGCTCATCTGATCCAGACCGATCTGTTCCCTCCTGGCACAAGAAGCTCAGCATTGTGACCAAGTCCAGTTTGGAAGGAAAAGCATCGGAAAGGAAACCTGCAGGTAAACCTGTCCCACACGCCAGCACTGGGCATGGGGGTGACTGTACAGGTTGTGGCTGCAGGCTCGCGGCATCACGCATTTCTACCCACTTTTGGACCATGTGTACTGAACGGGCACCACCCAGCATGTATGTCTGGAAAAGGTTTAAAGAAAGCAACACAGGGAGCCTCACTCATCTTTACTTATTTCCTAAAAGTGTTAAAAATTGAAGCAGCTGTAGGATTGTCCCATGGTGTGTGCCCAGATGAGCCTTGCTGAGCCCCAGCAGCAACAGGGACTTCAGTGGTGAGGCTGTGAGGACACCTCATGCTCCCACCTCGCTGTGTCACCAAGGGGAGTGCAGCACTGCAGCAGGTCCCACCCCACCCAGCGGTCGCTTGCAGCTGGCGCTGATCAGGGCTATGACTGCGGAGGTGTGCGTCCATTGCTCAGTGCTTGGAGCAATGTATAGCACTTTCCACGCTGTAAATAATGTTTATGACTCAATTGTGTTTTCCTAAATATTTGCCACAGTTCAAATCCGATATTCCTCTGCAAACAATAGGGAGAATATTTTGTTCCAAAAGCAGAAAAATGGGTGAGTGCTGAGATGCTGTGTGTCACTCTCAGCATCCCCCCTCCTGGTGCAGCCATGGGGCTGGGGGCAGTGACGGGCACTGCATTGGCTGAGGTCAAGGTGATGGAGGATGTTTTGCATCCATCAGTGTCTGTTGTAGTTAATGGACCCTGAAAAGCACTGAGCTTTTTGGCTGGGAGCTGCCAGCACAGCAGAACCTTATGCGGACATCCCTGTGTCCTGTGCAAGCACAGGAGCTGCCTGCGCTACCTCCCTGCCAGATGTTATTCAAAGCATTTCAACTTTTGTTTTCCTAGCTCTCACACGGCTTAAATGCAGCACTGGGTCTGGATGCTCAGGGAATGGCTGGAGCCTGTCCCACTGTGGGGGTCTTAGGCAGCCCATGGCCGCTGGGTTCATGGCAGTGTTTTGGGGAGGTGAGGACATCTGGAGCCCACGGTGGCTGCACTGGCATCAGGCCTGATCCATGCCCAGCTATGTCACGCTAGGGCTTGGGCACTGTGCCTGTCTCTGACCATTGGGGATCCCTTGGCATGGCTGCAGCCACTGTCACTCCTTCCTCATTCATTCCATGCAAAGCCTCCTGATTTAACTTTCTTCTAAAAGCCTCTCAGTGTCCCAGCCCTGCCGGCTGCTTCCCCTCCACGCTGGCTCTAATGTGAACAAGCTGCACGAGCAGGGTCGGTCCATCCCCATGAGTGACAGTGCGAGGGTGCGGGGATGCAGCAGCCCTGCACTGCGGCCGCTCTCCGGCAGCACGCAGGGTGCCCCCCGCCCTGCTTTAATTAATTTCTTTTGGTTTCCAACCTCTGGGTCAGGGATAATGGATCCCAGACCATCATTTACATTCCTGTTTGCTGTGCATTGTGCTGTTTAAAGATTTTTTTTCTTTTTTTGTTTAAATCTAAAATTCTCGCTCCATGCCGGAGCGCTGGGTGGAAGATAATATACATTCAAAGGCAGCGAGGAAGGTGCATGCAGGGGATTAAATTAGAAACGTTTCTCTTGGACGAAACTTTTTAAAAGAAAAGGAGCAATTATTTTGAGGGGGTTAGGAAATCGGAACCACATTGTGTTATCTGTTGACTGGAAGTTTTCTTGGAGAGGTTTTTCCTTTCCCTGAGCTATGCACTGGACGTAAAGCATTGTGGCATTCCCACATCAGCACACCGTAAATTCATCTGAGAGCTAGCTCTGAGCCTGCTGCTGCCAGGTCCTTTGGGTGCTGCTGGAGATGGGCAGGGAACCACCACCTCGTGGCCCCAGGATTAGGGTCTGGACAATAAAACATGGCAGCTCCCCCCACAGCTCTGTCCAATTTGCTGTGCTCTCCCGGCCCATCCCCTGATCTGGAGTTACATCTAATCCTACTTCTCCTTCCTCTTTATTCTCGAGGTCCCAGCAGAGCCGCTGGTGATGAAGTTGCAGCTGCTGCATGCCTGTTCCATCCTGGCATGTTTGGGCTCCCACCACCCCAGCGGACAAATCATTCCTAGTGTAATTTGGGAAAACCCAGCAGTGGGGCTTTCAGCATGAGCCGAAAGTGTCCAAGAGGAGAGGGACGTGGGAGGCTGGGTCAGGCTGTTCAGGGTCCCCAAAGGGAAAGAGCTCTTTGGTTGTGTTATTGCCATGTGAGGCTTTGGCTCAGGCTCCATTGAATATAAAGCTGCAAGAGCCCTCATGGTGTTAGAGATCCTCTCCTGTCTCCAGGCCCTCCAGGAGTGCTGTTTTCTGGAGGTGAGATGAAAACCTGTGCTGTGTGTTAACATGCAGTGCTCGCCCTCCCACAGGAATTTCAGACAGCTGGAAAGTCTTTAATGATTGATTTATAGTTTGAAGTTCTGTCTCCAAACATAGGAAAGGTCACTTTGGAGGACAGCTGATCTTTCTGCCAGGATTAGCAGCACAAGGTAATGCTGAACACCAGCACTTTGCGCAGGGGCAGCCCCGTGCTACCTGCACTGACAGCTCCGTGCTCCAAACAGAGCTCTTATTCCTCCATCATTTATAACCTGTGTTTATTTGTGTTAAAGCAGCCAAGCTACAGTCTGTGAGATCCCACAGAAAATCAGTGTATCGGCGCGCCTCCCCTGCTCCGAGCTGCCTTTAGAAGCTGGCTTTGCTTTAACACATATTAAAGGAAAGAGTTTTTTTCCTTCCCAGTAGATTAAGTTTGGCTAAACAATTCAGTGTGAACTGCTGGGCATGAGGCAGAAACCTGTAGGCTAAATTACCCAGCTGCTATAAGTTTAGAGCAGCATGGGATGAATTTCAGAATCGTATATTAGTTTTCATTTAATCTGATTATTCTGGGTCTGGAGTTCCTGGAGGGTCTTCAGGTTATTGTCAGTCAAAAGAATCTTTAAAAGCTTCCATTTGCACTAAACTTTTCCCATTAGAAATCTATTTTCATTATGGATCAATTTTTATTTTAATGAAAAAATTATTTCTCCACCTCCCCTAACCCCCTTATTTTTCCAGATGAGATTAAAAAACGAAGCAGGGAGGGTTGCTTTGTGCCTTCTGTCAGTCAGGGGCTCAGAGGGTTGTGGGGACTTGCCACTCAAAATGCCACAATTTTAGGAAAAAAGCAACGCGGAGGCTTCTAGAAGTAACCCCCAAACCCACACAGTTTGTGCAGGATTTTGTATTGGTTGAGCCAGCCTGAACCCCCAGGACTCCCTGTGCCCTCGTGCTGCTCCGCTTGGCAATCCCAGCACGGAGGCATGTGGGGACTGTGCGGGGACACCCAGCTGTCTCCGTGTCCCTGTGCCTCACGTGTCACTGCTGAGAACTCTCCGCGTAGTCAGGTTTTTGCAGGGGGGCAACGGGGAGGAGGGAGCTGGCTGCAGAGCCGCATGTTTTGCCCAGCACTGGGGTTTCTGCCCGTCCTGGGGCTCTGCCCTGCGGGGGGGACCTAGCAGGGGACAGCCCTGGGCATGTGGCAGTGGTGCTGCCGGAGCCAGACTATGCTCCAGCAGTGCCTCAGTTTCCCTTTACGCCCAGTGGCAGAGCTTGTGCTCTCCGCAGCAATACTGCAGACAGACATCTGGTTTTGTAGGGGAGATTTCGGGGCTGTTTTCATAGCAGCAAAGCACTCAACCAGCAGCCTCCAACTCCCCCATCCTCTGCAGCCTCCGGTTTCCTCCCCGCAGAGCAGCCGTCGGGACGTGCGCTCATGCCCACAGTGGATGTGCAGCAGCTGTGGGATGCAGTGCTGCCCCACACACCGCTCCCCCCCATTTCCTCCGCGGTAGCTGCTCGGGATAAGCTTGCATGTCGCTGAGCTTTTCCGCGTGTGTTAACTGTTGCTGAGACAATTACGTTAAAATCACACCACCTGCAAGCGGTTAGTTAGAATAATAAATAAGTGATAGATTATCAAATAAAGCGTTCGCTTCGGATGAGGTCATCCCAGCACCATGTCGCGGGTCTCGGCGGGTTTGCAGGCTGCTTTCCTGCCGCCAATCGGCCAAATCGCTCTTGTATCAGTCAATAAAAGCGTTGTAGAGATTAAAGAATCAATTAGGCATTAGCCGAAGGGGCAAAAGCATAACCCAAACATGCTGATAAAATCCAGTAGGTGATTATGGGAATGGTTCCTATTTCATTTTACTTTAGAAGGAAATAATTGCTCGTTACAGAGCACGGAGCAGCCGGGCCGGGTGCTTTTCCAGCTTTACGGGGAAGCAGGAGGAAGCCCTGGTGCTGGGCTGACGGACGCAGAGGCACGCCACGCTTTAGGGCTGAATGTGCACGTTTTGATGCTTGCTTTGAGGAGAGCCATTTTATCCCTGAAAGAGGATGGGGGAGCTCAGTCTGTCATTTGGTGCAGCCTGGGGAGCTCAGTGCCACAGCCAGGCATTGCCCGCTCAAGGCAAAGGGCCCAGGCGTGTGTTTGCAGATGGATTTCAGGAGCCCATGCACACTGGCTGCTGCCAATAGCTGCACCCTGCAATGGATGGGAGCAAACAGATCCATATGCACTATGCCTGGCCAATGTCTGCTCTTCGTACATGCACAAACTTTGATAACCAAGTAAAATCCAATCAGCTGAAAAAGCATTTAGGGATGCATATGCTTAACTCCTTCCCAGTATTTCTGGTGACAGTACATCTGGGCTGCCAGCTCGCAGCGGGGCTGTGCAACGTCACGTTTTGCTAACTCATGCTAACATTTATTAAGTGCTAGTCTGCTGCAAAGCCTTCCCTCGTTTCAGGTCTCTGCATGCTGGCCAAACACAGGGAGGGAAGAGAAGGTACAGGCTCAGCCACCTCGCTTCCCCAGCACAGGTGAGCACGGGGACAGCTGGAGGCGGCTGTTCTGAAGTCATGGGTAGGGGCTAAGTGGGAACGTGGGGTCTCCATGCAGCAGCTTATTGACCCGGTTTTGCTGCCGATAGGGGATGTTCACATTGGATAGTAGGCAAAATTCCATCTCTGAAAGAGCAGTCGGGCACTGGCACTGCTGCCCATGGAGGTGGTGGGGTCACTGTCCCTGGAGGTGCTCAAGAGCCATGGAGATGTGGCACTCAGGGACGTGGTCAGTGGGCATGGTGGGATGGGGTGGGCTTGGGCTTGAGGATCTCGGAGGTTTTTTCCAACCTGAATGATTCTGTGATTCTATGAAAGATGCAAAACCCTTACATGTAAGATAACAATAATCACAACAATTATTAATAATACTAACAATTATTATAGTGCTGAAGTACTAAAGGAGATGGATAGGCTTTGGAAACAAAAGGCAAATTAGTAAGCATTCTCATCCCTTGCAAAAAGTTGCTGTAAAAGACAGATGATTTTGCAAAGCACTAAATAAATTCTGAGGTGGCGAAGTGAGTTTAAATGACTTCAGTCTGAGATGATTTTGTGAGGTGCAGCCCATCACACCCTTGGCTCTCTGCTGCAGGCTCCCAGTGCTGCCTGGGTGCAGATTTTCTGCCCTGGATGCACACAGCGGGGACTCCTGGTTTGGATGGAAGGGCCAAATGCTGCTGGGCAGCCTGGCAGGTGGGGGCAGCTCAATGTCCCATTGACCATGGGAAACTGGGAGTTGCTCCCAGTTTAGCTTAGTAATTGTGCAAGTTCTGTGGTTTACTTTTCAGGCAGGAGTTTCTCCAAAAAATAGCTCGTTGTAAGGGCATTTTCTGCAGCCTTCCAACACAGACCTGCTTATAGGCAGTGCAAGTTTGCTTCTTGACTTGGAACCAGAGGCTGAGAACCAGCACCGAAAAAGCCAGAACTGAAACCAGGAGGACGAGAAGCTTTTGCTTTCTGTAAGTAGCATCTCCCCATCTCCGTGAAGCTCTTTGGGAACGTGCACCGTGTGTGCAGCCCTCACCACGCAGACCCACGGTGCCCTCGCTCCTGGAGACCCCCCAGCATCCCTCCCTGCCCGCTCCCCTGCTCTCATTCATTGCGTGTTCTGTCCCTTTGTGGCATGGCGCGGCGGCCCCAGCGTGCAGCTGTGCTCTCGGCACGGAGCGGCCATCTGCAGTGCCCGCCCTGGAAAGCAGCCCCGCAGCTGCGCTCGCCTGGTACCACTGGTACCCGGACGAGGTCATTCATCACTGGGCGAGGAAGCTTGGCAGGGAAGAGGAGGACAGCAACCGCAGGAGGCAAATATTAAAACGCTCTGCGGACTGTGGTTATTGTATCTACTGCCTGAGTTTGTTTCCCTTTGCTGCTATCAATCGGTGACACAGCTCCCCACTGGTGCAGGATGCGTTCTTGTGCACTGATGGGATAGAGCAGCCCCAGGGACCCCACTGAGGACCCCACGAAGGCCGGGGCCAGCACTTCCTCAGGGGTGGGAGCAGGCAGTGGGGCAGGTGTCTCTTCCCTGTGCAGTGTGGGAAGTGTAGAAATGGGGAATGAAGGGCTCAGTCCCGAAGGCCACACTGTGCTGGGCTGGGATGGGGCAGGGTGCCATGGTGCAGTCACTGTGCCCCTTTCTTAGCGCCTTGCCCCACTGCTACAGCAAACTCCAGGAGGGAGCAAAACGTGCGTCCTGAGCCCCGCAGGCTCACAGTACCCTGGCCTGCTCTGGGCCAGGCTCTGGGCTGGAAGTGCTGCAAGGCACTGAGCCCTGTGATCCCTACGTGGGCACCCATTAGCAGCACAGGAGGGAGGGCACGGCGGTGAGTGCAGCACTGCGCTGGAGCTCATGTCCCCAACCCGGTCCTCCTCCCCACTCGGTGTGCCAGGGGGAGCCAGTGCAATGTCCACTGCAAGCACTGGTGTTGCTTTTGCACTTTAGATCCCCAGCTCATTGGAGAAGTGTGAGCATCGCGAGGTGCATGAGTGGTGTGCGAACCCAGAACAGAGCCCGACGTGCTGCAGTGGACACGGGGTGGCACCACCGGACCCCACGGTGGATATCAGCAGGAGGAGGTGAGTGCACGGGGACAGGGGACAGAGAGCAGCCAAGCCCTGCTCCAACCCAGCGGGCTGTCTCCGTGGGATGCCCTGCCTTTCCTGTTTACTTGTTATTTTGGAAATAGAACAATAAATAATTTATCGCCAATCGGTTGGCACGCATCCGACGTGTCAGTTCAGTTGATTTTAACTGGCCAAGTGTCAGGGCAAAAGGCCAGGAACGCCGTGCTAGGGAACAGTCAACAGCACAATTATAAGATTAACACCTTGTTTGGTGGTCAGATACTGTCGAGTGGTAAAAGATTGCTCCGGTTCGTCTCTATAGAGCATCGCTCACAAATTACCTTATTAAGCACGCGGTCGGCTCCCTGCACCTGTGTCCTCAGATATTCCCATTCATGGTGGAGAGGAGGCCAGCACTGCCGGGGCCGCTGGGGGCTGCGCAGCTGCGGCTGCATTATTCGCTCTTTGCATATTTGCATATCAATGAGCCCCTGATTAATATTTAAAGAGCCAGCTGTCCGAGCCACCTAGGAAAGAAAAAAAGCTCTGTTCGCCTTTTTTTTTTTTTTTAAACTATTTATTTATTTATTTATTTGGGGATAACACTCACAGCCGTTTATCAAGTATGCCTCATTTTTAACCCCACTATTCTTTTATTAAATAAAAAA